>NW_027207448.1:0-300000 GCF_963455315.2 Globicephala melas | reverse complement strand
GCCTCTGTTTACAAGAACCTCGTTTACAGTACAAGTTCAACATCGCAGAAAGTGAAAAATGGATAAAGAACATGTGGTATTTACTTACAAAGCAATATCACTCAGCAATGAAATCTATGTCATCAGGCCCTTAGCAGCACAATGAGTGGATTCAGGTATGATGATTCTAACTGAAATAAGTCACACAGAAAAAGAAACATCATAAGATATCAGTAATACACGGAATGTAAACTTGGCTACACAGGAACTGAATTACAGAACAGAACAGGGTCTCAAATTTAGAAAACCAACTTATGCTAGCTTAAGGGGAAAGGTGAGTTGGGGTGCTGCATAAAACCAGAGATTGAAATGAGCACAGATAAAGTTCCTTAAGCCAAATATGGAATAGACAAGAGCTACTCCTTGCTCAACGAAATGGACTGAACACCGCATATTAAACGCCTAAGAATGTACCTGACTAGTAAGTATCTTAAAACCTATGGATTGCTATGTCTCCGAAAGAGAATCAAGCATGTGTACAGGGGCATAAACGCAGCAGTGATAGGATTGGAGAGTTTCAGTGAACAAATGAAGACCCTTTGAAGTCATATTGCATGGTACCCATTCCACGGGTCTCAACTCTCCAGGTTTAGGGTATTCTTCCTTCAGCTAAAACATGCATGTGGAACCCAGAGTATGATCAACCGTGTGAACGGGAGACGTGTTCAAATATGTCTCAGTTTTCGTACCCTGGTACTCGGGTGCAACATTCCAGACGCTTTACTAACACTCTCCCCACTTGGAGAGTCAGCGTCTTTAACCTCCTGTTTGGCCCAGTTTGCAATTTCTGCGGAAGATGAACAGGAATAGGGAGAACCAATGAGAGACTAGCTGGAGGTGTCTGGACGGGCAAATTTAACTCTCATTTCCCACCAGGAAGAGGAAATAACCAAAGGCTCAGCGTGCCGTGCCGGAACCAGATTAGGGCCTGAAGCCATCCTGCGGTGTTGCGGCCAGGTCACAAGAAAGCGAGTTGAAGAAAGGAGCTCAGGGGCACTGTAATTCACAAACCTGCAGAGTTATAAATGACAGCTATCGTCCAAAAATATACTGAAGTAAGGCTGCCAAGAGGACTTGAAAGCGGGGCAGAATTGCAGGAAACCGATTTCAGGAGGTAGACTGGAATTGCATTGAAAGCATAGGAAAAGAGGCAGAACGTCCACAATGATGCACTTGGCCAAAAAGGGCGTATGCGTTTTTTCCTGAATATATTCAGGAAAAAACGCATACGCCCTTTTTGGCCAACCAAGCAAGCTTGCAAAGGAAATCTGCACTACAATGAAGTCTCACTTCCCCCCGGTCAAAAGGGCCATCTGAAAAAAGTGTAAAATCCAGAAAGGCAGGACAGGCCATGGAGAACTGGGAGCCTTGTTATGCTGATGGGCGGGATGTAAATTGCCAACAGACACTCGGGAGAAGTGTATGGTGTTTCCTGAAACATCTAAAAAACAAAGCAACAGAGCCTAGGGCACTTCCACTTATGGTCCTATAGCTTAGGGAAATTAAAATCAAAAAGACACAGCCACCCCAAAGTTTGGGACGCCTCTGTTTACAAGAACCTCGTTTACCGTACAAGTTCAATATCACAGAAAGTGAAAAATGGATAAAGAACTTGTGGTACTTACGTACAATGCAGTATCACTCAGCAATGAAATCTATGTCATCAGGCCCGTAGCAGCATAATGAGTGGATTAAGGTACGATGATTCTCACTGAAATAAGTCACACAGAAATACAAACATCATAAGATATCAGTAATACACGGAATGTAAACTTGGCTACACAGGAACTGAATTCCAAAACAGAACAGGGTCTCAAATTTAGAAAACCAACTTATGCTTGCTTAAGGGGAAAGGTGAGTTGGGGTGCTGCATAAAACCAGAGATTGAAATGAGCACAGATAAAGTTCCTTAAGCCAAATATGGAATAGACAAGAGCTACTCCTTGCTCAACGAAATGGACTGAACACCGCATATTAAACGCCTAAGAATGTACCTGACTAGTAAGTATCTTAAAACCTATGGATTGCTATGTCTCCGAAAGAGAATCAAGCATGTGTACAGGCGCATAAACGCAGCAGTGATAGGATTGGAGAGTTTCGGTGAACAAATGAAGACCCTTTGAAGTCATATTGCATGGTACCCATTCCACGGGTCTCAACTCTCCAGGTTTAAGGTATTCTTCCTTCAGCTAAAACATGCATGTGGAACCCAGAGTATGATCAACCGTGTGAACGGGAGACGTGTTCAAATATGTCTCAGTTTTCGTACCCTGGTACTCGGGTGCAACATTCCAGACGCTTTACTAACACTCTCCCCACTTGGAGAGTCAGCGTCTTTAACCTCCTGTTTGGCCCAGTTTGCAATTTCTGCGGAAGATGAACAGGAATAGGGAGAACCAATGAGAGACTAGCTGGAGGTGTCTGGACGGGCAAATTTAACTCTCATTTCCCACCAGGAAGAGGAAATAACCAAAGGCTCAGCGTGCCGTGCCGGAACCAGATTAGGGCCTGAAGCCATCCTGCGGTGTTGCGGCCAGGTCACAAGAAAGCGAGTTGAAGAAAGGAACTCAGGGGCACTGTAATTCACAAACCTGCAGAGTTATAAATGACAGCTATCGTCCAAAAATATACTGAAGTAAGGCTGCCAAGAGGACTTGAAAGCGGGGCAGAATTGCAGGAAACCGATTTCAGGAGGTAGACTGGAATTGCATTGAAAGCATAGGAAAAGAGGCAGAACGTCCACAATGATGCACTTGGCCAAAAAGGGCGTATGCGTTTTTTCCTGAATATATTCAGGAAAAAACGCATACGCCCTTTTTGGCCAACCAAGCAAGCTTGCAAAGGAAATCTGCACTACAATGAAGTCTCACTTCCCCCCGGTCAAAAGGGCCATCTGAAAAAAGTGTAAAATCCAGAAAGGCAGGATAGGCCATGGAGAACTGGGAGCCTTGTTATGCTGATGGGCGGGATGTAAATTGCCAACAGACACTCGGGAGAAGTGTATGGTGTTTCCTGAAACATCTAAAAAACAAAGCAACAGAGCCTAGGGCACTTGCACTTATGGTCCTATAGCTTAGGGAAATTAAAATCAAAAAGACACAGCCACCCCAAAGTTTGGGACGCCTCTGTTTACAAGAACCTCGTTTACCGTACAAGTTCAACATCGCAGAAAGTGAAAAATGGATAAAGAACATGTGGTATTTACTTACAAAGCAATATCACTCAGCAATGAAATCTATGTCATCAGGCCCTTAGCAGCACAATGAGTGGATTCAGGTATGATGATTCTAACTGAAATAAGTCACACAGAAAAAGAAACATCATAAGATATCAGTAATACACGGAATGTAAACTTGGCTACACAGGAACTGAATTACAGAACAGAACAGGGTCTCAAATTTAGAAAACCAACTTATGCTTGCTTAAGGGTAAAGGTGAGTTGGGGTGCTGCATAAAACCAGAGATTGAAATGAGCACAGATAAAGTTCCTTAAGCCAAATATGGAATAGACAAGAGCTACACCTTGCTCAACGAAATGGACTCAACACCCCATATTAAACGCCTAAGAATGTACCTGACTAGTAAGTATCTTAAAACCTATGGATTGCTATGTCTCCAAAAGAGAATCAAGCATGTGTACAGGCGCATAAACGCAGCAGTGATAGGATTGGAGGGTTTCGGTGAACAAATGAAGACCCTTTGAAGTCACATTGCATGGTACCCATTCCACGGGTCTCAACTCTCCAGGTTTAAGGTATTCTTCCTTCAGCTAAAACATGCATGTGGAACCCAGAGTATGATCAACCGTGTGAACGGGAGACGTGTTCAAATATGTCTCAGTTTTCGTACCCTGGTACTCGGGTGCAACATTCCAGACGCTTTACTAACACTCTCCCCACTTGGAGAGTCAGCGCCTTTAACCTCCTGTTTGGCCCAGTTTGCAATTTCTGCGGAAGATGAACAGGAATAGGGAGAACCAATGAGAGACTAGCTGGAGGTGTCTGGACGGGCAAATTTAACTCTCATTTCCCACCAGGAAGAGGAAACAACCAAAGGCTCAGCGTGCCGTGCCGGAACCAGATTAGGGCCTGAAGCCATCCTGCGGTGTTGCGGCCAGGTCACAAGAAAGCGAGTTGAAGAAAGGAGCTCAGGGGCACTGTAATTCACAAACCTGCAGAGTTATAAATGACAGCTATCGTCCAAAAATATACTGAAGTAAGGCTGCCAAGAGGACTTGAAAGCGGGGCAGAATTGCAGGAAACCGATTTCAGGAGGTAGACTGGAATTGCATTGAAAGCATAGGAAAAGAGGCAGAACGTCCATAATGATGCACTTGGCCAAAAAGGGCGTATGCGTTTTTTCCTGAATATATTCAGGAAAAAACGCATACGCCCTTTTTGGCCAACCAAGCAAGCTTGCAAAGGAAATCTGCACTACAATGAAGTCTCACTTCCCCCCGGTCAAAAGGGCCATCTGAAAAAAGTGTAAAATCCAGAAAGGCAGGACAGGCCATGGAGAACTGGGCGACTTGTTATGCTGATGGGCGGGATGTAAATTGCCAACAGACACTCGGGAGAAGTGTATGGTGTTTCCTGAAACATCTAAAAAACAAAGCAACAGAGCCTAGGGCACTTCCACTTATGGTCCTATAGCTTAGGGAAATTAAAATCAAAAAGACACAGCCACCCCAAAGTTTGGGACGCCTCTGTTTACAAGAACCTCGTTTACCGTACAAGTTCAATATCACAGAAAGTGAAAAATGGATAAAGAAGTTGTGGTACTTACGTACAATGCAGTATCACTCAGCAATGAAATCTATGTCATCAGGCCCGTAGCAGCATAATGAGTGGATTCAGGTACGATGATTCTAACTGAAATAAGTCACACAGAAATACAAACATCATAAGATATCAGTAATACACGGAATGTAAACTTGGCTACACAGGAACTGAATTCCAAAACAGAACAGGGTCTCAAATTTAGAAAACCAACTTATGCTTGCTTAAGGGGAAAGGTGAGTTGGGGTGCTGCATAAAACCAGAGATTGAAATGAGCACAGATAAAGTTCCTTAAGCCAAATATGGAATAGACAAGAGCTACTCCTTGCTCAACGAAATGGACTGAACACCGCATATTAAACGCCTAAGTATGAACCTGACTAGTAAGTATCTTAAAACCTATGGATTGCTATGTCTCCGAAAGAGAATCAAGCATGTGTACAGGGGCATAAACGCAGCAGTGATAGGATTGGAGAGTTTCGGTGAACAAATGAAGACCCTTTGAAGTCATATTGCATGGTACCCATTACACGGGTCTCAACTCTCCAGGTTTAAGGTATTCTTCCTTCAGCTAAAACATGCATGTGGAACCCAGAGTATGATCAACCGTGTGAACGGGAGACGTGTTCAAATATGTCTCAGTTTTCCTCCCCTGGTACTCGGGTGCAACATTCCAGATGCTTTACTAACACTCTCCCCACTTGGAGAGTCAGCGTCTTTAACCTCCTGTTTGGCCCAGTTTGCAATTTCTGCGGAAGATGAACAGGAATAGCGAGAACCAATGAGAGACTAGCTGGAGGTGTCTGGACGGGCAAATTTAACTCTCATTTCCCACCAGGAAGAGGAATTAACCAAAGGCTCAGCGTGCCGTGAAGGAATCAGATTAGGGCCTGAAGCCATCCTGCGGTGTTGCGGCCAGCTCACAAGAAAGCGAGTTGAAGAAAGGAGCTCAGGGGCACTGTAATTCACAAACCTGCAGAGTTATAAATGACAGCTATCGTCCAAAAATATACTGAAGTAAGGCTGCCAAGAGGACTTGAAAGCGGGGCAGAATTGCAGGAAACCGATTTCAGGAGGTAGACTGGAATTGCATTGAAAGCATAGGAAAAGAGGCAGAACGTCCACAATGATGCACTTGGCCAAAAAGGGCGTATGCGTTTTTTCCTGAATATATTCAGGAAAAAACGCATACGCCCTTTTTGGCCAACCAAGCAAGCTTGCAAAGGAAATCTGCACTACAATGAAGTCTCACTTCCCCCCGGTCAAAAGGGCCATCTGAAAAAAGTGTAAAATCCAGAAAGGCAGGACAGGCCATGGAGAACTGGGAGCCTTGTTATGCTGATGGGCGGGATGTAAATTGCCAACAGACACTCGGGAGAAGTGTATGGTGTTTCCTGAAACATCTAAAAAACAAAGCAACAGAGCCTAGGGCACTTGCACTTATGGTCCTATAGCTTAGGGAAATTAAAATCAAAAAGACACAGCCACTCCAAAGTTTGGGACGCCTCTGTTTACAAGAACCTCGTTTACAGTACAAGTTCAACATCGCAGAAAGTGAAAAATGGATAAAGAACATGTGGTATTTACTTACAAAGCAATATCACTCAGCAATGAAATCTATGTCATCAGGCCCTTAGCAGCACAATGAGTGGATTCAGGTATGATGATTCTAACTGAAATAAGTCACACAGAAAAAGAAACATCATAAGATATCAGTAATACACGGAATGTAAACTTGGCTACACAGGAACTGAATTACAGAACAGAACAGGGTCTCAAATTTAGAAAACCAACTTATGCTTGCTTAAGGGGAAAGGTGAGTTGGGGTGGTGCATAAAACCAGAGATTGAAATGAGCACAGATAAAGTTCCTTAAGCCAAATATGGACTAGACAAGAGCTACTCCTTGCTCAACGAAATGGACTCAACACCCCATATTAAACGCCTAAGAATGTACCTGACTAGTAAGTATCTTAAAACCTATGGATTGCTATGTCTCCAAAAGAGAATCAAGCATGTGTACAGGCGCATAAACGCAGCAGTGATAGGATTGGAGAGTTTCGGTGAACAAATGAAGACCCTTTGAAGTCATATTGCATGGTACCCATTCCACGGGTCTCAACTCTCCAGGTTTAAGGTATTCTTCCTTCAGCTAAAACATGCATGTGGAACCCAGAGTATGATCAACCGTGTGAACGGGAGACGTGTTCAAATATGTCTCAGTTTTCGTACCCTGGTACTCGGGTGCAACATTCCAGACGCTTTACTAACACTCTCCCCACTTGGAGAGTCAGCGTCTTTAACCTCCTGTTTGGCCCAGTTTGCAATTTCTGCGGAAGATGAACAGGAATAGGGAGAACCAATGAGAGACTAGCTGGAGGTGTCTGTACGGGCAAATTTAACTCTCATTTCCCACCAGGAAGAGGAAACAACCAAAGGCTCAGCGTGCCGTGCCAGAACCAGATTAGGGCCTGAAGCCATCCTGCGGTGTTGCGGCCAGGTCACAAGAAAGCGAGTTGAAGAAAGGAGCTCAGGGGCACTGTAATTCACAAACCTGCAGAGTTATAAATGACAGCTATCGTCCAAAAATATACTGAAGTAAGGCTGCCAAGAGGACTTGAAAGCGGGGCAGAATTGCAGGAAACCGATTTCAGGAGGTAGACTGGAATTGCATTGAAAGCATAGGAAAAGAGGCAGAACGTCCACAATGATGCACTTGGCCAAAAAGGGCGTATGCGTTTTTTCCTGAATATATTCAGGAAAAAACGCATACGCCCTTTTTGGCCAACCAAGCAAGCTTGCAAAGGAAATCTGCACTACAATGAAGTCTCACTTCCCCCCGGTCAAAAGGGCCATCTGAAAAAAGTGTAAAATCCAGAAAGGCAGGACAGGCCATGGAGAACTGGGAGCCTTGTTATGCTGATGGGCGGGATGTAAATTGCCAACAGACACTCGGGAGAAGTGTATGGTGTTTCCTGAAACATCTAAAAAACAAAGCAACAGAGCCTAGGGCACTTCCACTTATGGTCCTATAGCTTAGGGAAATTAAAATCAAAAAGACACAGCCACCCCAAAGTTTGGGACGCCTCTGTTTACAAGAACCTCGTTTACCGTACAAGTTCAATATCACAGAAAGTGAAAAATGGATAAAGAACTTGTGGTACTTACGTACAATGCATTATCACTCAGCAATGAAATCTATGTCATCAGGCCCGTAGCAGCATAATGAGTGGATTCAGGTACGATGATTCTAACTGAAATAAGTCACACAGAAATACAAACATCATAAGATATCAGTAATACACGCAATGTAAACTTGGCTACACAGGAACTGAATTCCAAAACAGAACAGGGTCTCAAATTTAGAAAACCAACTTATGCTTGCTTAAGGGGAAAGGTGAGTTGGGGTGCTGCATAAAACCAGAGATTGAAATGAGCACAGATAAAGTTCCTTAAGCCAAATATGGAATAGACAAGAGCTACTCCTTGCTCAACGAAATGGACTCAACACCGCATATTAAACGCCTAAGAATGTACCTGACTAGTAAGTATCTTAAAACCTATGGATTGCTATGTCTCCGAAAGAGAATCAAGCATGTGTACAGGGGCATAAACGCAGCAGTGATAGGATTGGAGAGTTTCGGTGAACAAATGAAGACCCTTTGAAGTCATATTGCATGGTACCCATTACACGGGTCTCAACTCTCCAGGTTTAAGGTATTCTTCCTTCAGCTAAAACATGCATGTGGAACCCAGAGTATGATCAACTGTGTGAACGGGAGACGTGTTCAAATATGTCTCAGTTTTCCTCCCCTGGTACTCGGGTGCAACATTCCAGATGCTTTACTAACACTCTCCCCACTTGGAGAGTCAGTCCCTTTAACCTCCTGTTTGGCCCAGTTTGCAATTTCTGCGGAAGATGAACAGGAATAGCGAGAACCAATGAGAGACTAGCTGGAGGTGTCTGGACGGGCAAATTTAACTCTCATTTCCCACCAGGAAGAGGAAATAACCAAAGGCTCAGCGTGCCGGGCCTGAACCAGATTAGGGCCTGAAGCCATCCTGCGGTGTTGCGGCCAGCTCAAAAGAAAGCGAGTTGAAGAAAGGAGCTCAGGGGCACTGTAATTCACAAACCTGCAGAGTTATAAATGACAGCTATCGTCCAAAAATATACTGAAGTAAGGCTGCCAAGAGGACTTGAAAGCGGGGCAGAATTGCAGGAAACCGATTTCAGGAGGTAGACTGGAATTGCATTGAAAGCATAGGAAAAGAGGCAGAACGTCCACAATGATGCACTTGGCCAAAAAGGGCGTATGCGTTTTTTCCTGAATATATTCAGGAAAAAACGCATACGCCCTTTTTGGCCAACCAAGCAAGCTTGCAAAGGAAATCTGCACTACAATGAAGTCTCACTTCCCCCCGGTCAAAAGGGCCATCTGAAAAAAGTGTAAAATCCAGAAAGGCAGGACAGGCCATGGAGAACTGGGAGCCTTGTTATGCTGATGGGCGGGATGTAAATTGCCAACAGACACTCGGGAGAAGTGTATGGTGTTTCCTGAAACATCTAAAAAACAAAGCAACAGAGCCTAGGGCACTTCCACTTATGGTCCTATAGCTTAGGGAAATTAAAATCAAAAAGACACAGCCACCCCAAAGTTTGGGACGCCTCTGTTTACAAGAACCTCGTTTACCGTACAAGTTCAACATCGCAGAAAATGAAAAATGGATAAAGAAGTTGTGATATTTACTTACAAAGCAATATCACTCAGCAATGAAATGTATGTCATCAGGCCCTTAGCAGCACAATGAGTGGATTCAGGTATGATGATTCTAACTGAAATAAGTCACACAGAAAAAGAAACATCATAAGGTATCAGTAATACACGGAATGTAAACTTGGCTACACAGGAACTGAATTACAGAACAGAACAGGGTCTCAAATTTAGAAAACCAACTTATGCTTGCTTAAGGGGAAAGGTGAGTTGGGGTGCTGCATAAAACCAGAGATTGAAACGAGCACAGATAAAGTTCCTTAAGCAAAATATGGAATAGACAAGAGCTACTCCTTGCTCAACGAAATGGACTCAACACCGAATATTAAACGCCTAAGAATGTACCTGACTAGTAAGTATCTTAAAACCTATGGATTGCTATGTCTCCGAAAGAGAATCAAGCATGTGTACAGGGGCATAAAGGCAGCAGTGATAGGATTGGAGAGGTTCGGTGAGCAAATGAAGACCCTTTGAAGTCATATTGCATGGTACCCATTCCACGGGTTTCAACTACCCAGGTTTAAGGTATTCTTCCTTCAGCTAAAACATGCATGTGGAACCTAGAGTATGATCAACCATGTGATCGGGAGACGTGTTCAAATATGTCTCAGTTTTCGTACCTGGTACTCGGGTGCAACATTCCAGACGCTTTACTAACACTCTCCTGACTTGCAGAGTCCGTCCCTTTAATCTCCTGTTTGGCCCAGTTTGCAATTTCTGCGGAAGATGAACAGAAATAGCGAGAACCAATGAGAGACTAGCTGGAGGTGTCTGGACGGGCAAATTTAACTCTCATTTCCCACCAGAAAGAGGAATTAACCAAAGGCTCAGCGTGCCGTGCCGGAACCAGATTAGGGCCTGAAGCCATCCTGCGGTGTTGCGGCCAGGTCACAAGAAAGCGAGTTGAAGAAAGGAGCTCAGGGGCACTGTAATTCACAAACCTGCAGAGTTATAAATGACAGCTATCGTCCAAAAATATACTGAAGTAAGGCTGCCAAGAGGACTCGAAAGCGGGGCAGAATTGCAGGAAACCGATTTCAGGAGGTAGACTGGAATTGCATTGAAAGCATAGGAAAAGAGGCAGAACGTCCACAATGATGCACTTGGCCAAAAAGGGCGTATGCGTTTTCTCCTGAATATATTCAGGAAAAAACGCATACGCCCTTTTTGGCCAACCAAGCAAGCTTGCAAAGGAAACCTGCACTACAATGAAGTCTCACTTCCCCCCGGTCAAAAGGGCCATCTGAAAAAAGTGTAAAATCCAGAAAGGCAGGACAGGCCATGGAGAACTGGGAGCCTTGTTATGCTGATGGGCGGGATGTAAATTGCCAACAGACACTCGGGAGAAGTGTATGGTGTTTCCTGAAACATCTAAAAAACAAAGCAACAGAGCCTAGGGCACTTCCACTTATGGTCCTATAGCTTAGGGAAATTAAAATCAAAAAGACACAGCCACCCCAAAGTTTGGGACGCCTCTGTTTACAAGAACCTCGTTTACAGTACAAGTTCAACATCGCAGAAAGTGAAAAATGGATAAAGAAGGTGTGGTATTTACGTACAAAGCAATATCACTCAGCAATGAAATCTATGTCATCAGGCCCTTAGCAGCACAATGAGTGGATTCAGGTACGATGATTCTAACTGAAATAAGTCACACAGAAAAAGAAATATCATAAGATATCAGTAATACATGGAATGTAAACTTGGCTACACAGGAACTGAATTACAGAACAGAACAGGGTCTCAAATTTAGAAAACCAACTTATGCTTGCTTAAGGGGAAAGGTGAGTTTGGGTGCTGCATAAAACCAGAGATTGAAACGAGCACAGATAAAGTTCCTTAAGCCAAATATGGAATAGACAAGAGCTACTCCTTGCTCAACGAAATGGACTCAACACCGCATATTAAACGCCTAAGAATGTACCTGACTAGTAAGTATCTTAAAACCTATGGATTGCTATGTCTCCGAAAGAGAATCAAGCATGTGTACAGGGGCACAAACGCAGCAGTGATAGGATTGGAGAGGTTCGGTGAGCAAATGAAGACCCTTTGAAGTCATATTGCATGGTACCCATTCCACGGGTTTCAACTACCCAGGTTTAAGGTATTCTTCCTTCAGCTAAAACATGCATGTGGAACCTAGAGTATGATCAACCATGTGATCGGGAGACGTGTTCAAATATGTCTCAGTTTTCGTACCCTGGTACTCGGGTGCAACATTCCAGACGCTTTACTAACACTCTCCCGACTTGGAGAGTCCGTCCCTTTAATCTCCTGTTTGGCCCAGTTTGCAATTTCTGCGGAAGATGAACAGGAATAGGGAGAACCAATGAGAGACTAGCTGGAGGTGTCTGGACGGGCAAATTTAACTCTCATTTCCCACCAGGAAGAGGAATTAACCAAAGGCTCAGCATGCCGTGCCGGAACCAGATTAGGGCCTGAAGCCATCCTGCGGTGTTGCGGCCAGCTCAAAAGAAAGCGAGTTGAAGAAAGGAGCTCAGGGGCACTGTAATTCACAAACCTGCAGAGTTATAAATGACAGCTATCGTCCAAAAATATACTGAAGTAAGGCTGCCAAGAGGACTCGAAAGCGGGGCAGAATTGCAGGAAACCGATTTCAGGAGGTAGACTGGAATTGCATTGAAAGCATAGGAAAAGAGGCAGAACGTCCACAATGATGCACTTGGCCAAAAAGGGCGTATGCGTTTTTTCCTGAATATATTCAGGAAAAAACGCATACGCCCTTTTTGGCCAACCAAGCAAGCTTGCAAAGGAAATCTGCACTACAATGAAGTCTCACTTCCCCCCGGTCAAAAGGGCCATCTGAAAAAAGTGTAAAATCCAGAAAGGCAGGACAGGCCATGGAGAACTGGGAGCCTTGTTATGCTGATGGGCGGGATGTAAATTGCCAACAGACACTCGGGAGAAGTGTATGGTGTTTCCGGAAACATCTAAAAAACAAAGCAACAGAGCCTAGGGCACTTCCACTTATGGTCCTATAGCTTAGGGAAATTAAAATCAAAAAGACACAGCCACCCCAAAGTTTGGGACGCCTCTGTTTACAAGAACCTCGTTTACCGTACAAGTTCAATATCACAGAAAGTGAAAAATGGATAAAGAAGTTGTGGTACTTACGTACAATGCAGTATCACTCAGCAATGAAATCTATGTCATCAGGCCCGTAGCAGCATAATGAGTGGATTCAGGCACGATGATTCTCACTGAAATAAGTCACACAGAAAAAGAAACATCATAAGATATCACTAATACACGGAATGTAAACTTGGCTACACAGGAACTGAATTCCAAGACAGAACAGGGTCTCAAATTTAGAAAACCAACTTATGCTTGCTTAAGGGGAAAGGTGAGTTGGGGTGCTGCATAAAACCAGAGATTGAAATGAGCACAGATAAAGTTCCTTAAGCCAAATATGGACTAGACAAGAGCTACTCCTTGCTCAACGAAATGGACTCAACACCCCATATTAAACGCCTAAGAATGTACCTGACTAGTAAGTATCTTAAAACCTATGGATTGCTATGTCTCCAAAAGAGAATCAAGCGTGTGTACAGGGGCATAAACGCAGCAGTGATAGGATTGGAGAGGTTCGGTGAGCAAATGAAGACCCTTTGAAGTCATATTGCATGGTACCCATTCCACGGGTCTCAACTCTCCAGGTTTAAGGTATTCTTCCTTCAGCTAAAACATGCATGTGGAACCCAGAGTATGATCAACCATGTGAACGGGAGACGTGTTCAAATATGTCTCAGTTTTCCTCCCCTGGTACTCGGGTGCAACATTCCAGACGCTTTACTAACACTCTCCCGACTTGGAGAGTCCGTCCCTTTAATCTCCTGTTTGGCCCAGTTTGCAATTTCTGCGGAAGATGAACAGGAATAGCGAGAACCAATGAGAGACTAGCTGGAGGTGTCTGGACGGGCAAATTTAACTCTCATTTCCCACCAGAAAGAGGAATTAACCAAAGGCTCAGCGTGCCGTGCCGGAACCAGATTAGGGCCTGAAGCCATCCTGCGGTGTTGCGGCCAGGTCACAAGAAAGCGAGTTGAAGAAAGGAGCTCAGGGGCACTGTAATTCACAAACCTGCAGAGTTATAAATGACAGCTATCGTCCAAAAATATACTGAAGTAAGGCTGCCAAGAGGACTTGAAAGCGGGGCAGAATTGCAGGAAACCGATTTCAGGAGGTAGACTGGAATTGCATTGAAAGCATAGGAAAAGAGGCAGAACGTCCACAATGATGCACTTGGCCAAAAAGGGCGTATGCGTTTTTTCCTGAATATATTCAGGAAAAAACGCATACGCCCTTTTTGGCCAACCAAGCAAGCTTGCAAAGGAAATCTGCACTACAATGAAGTCTCACTTCCCCCCGGTCAAAAGGGCCATCTGAAAAAAGTGTAAAATCCAGAAAGGCAGGACAGGCCATGGAGAACTGGGAGCCTTGTTATGCTGATGGGCGGGATGAAATTGCCAACAGACACTCGGGAGAAGTGTATGGTGTTTCCTGAAACATCTAAAAAACAAAGCAACAGAGCCTAGGGCACTTCCACTTATGGTCCTATAGCTTAGGGAAATTAAAATCAAAAAGACACAGCCACCCCAAAGTTTGGGACGCCTCTGTTTACAAGATCCTCGTTTACAGTACAAGTTCAACATCGCAGAAAGTGAAAAATGGATAAAGAAGGTGTGGTATTTACTTACAAAGCAATATCACTCAGCAATGAAATCTATGTCATCAGGCCCTTAGCAGCACAATGAGTGGATTCAGGTATGATGATTCTAACTGAAATAAGTCACACAGAAAAAGAAACATCATAAGATATCAGTAATACACGGAATGTAAACTTGGCTACACAGGAACTGAATTACAGAACAGAACAGGGTCTCAAATTTAGAAAACCAACTTATGCTTGCTTAAGGGTAAAGGTGAGTTGGGGTGCTGCATAAAACCAGAGATTGAAACGAGCACAGATAAAGTTCCTTAAGCCAAATATGGAATAGACAAGAGCTACTCCTTGCTCAACGAAATGGACTCAACACCGCATATTAAACGCCTAAGAATGTACCTGACTAGTAAGTATCTTAAAACCTATGGATTGCTATGTCTCCGAAAGAGAATCAAGCATGTGTACAGGGGCAAAAACGCAGCAGTGATAGGATTGGAGAGGTTCGGTGAGCAAATGAAGACCCTTTGAAGTCATATTGCATGGTACCCATTCCACGGGTTTCAACTACCCAGGTTTAAGGTATTCTTCCTTCAGCTAAAACATGCATGTGGAACCTAGAGTATGATCAACCATGTGATCGGGAGACGTGTTCAAATATGTCTCAGTTTTCGTACCCTGGTACTCGGGTGCAACATTCCAGACGCTTTACTAACACTCTCCCGACTTGGAGAGTCCGTCCCTTTAATCTCCTGTTTGGCCCAGTTTGCAATTTCTGCGGAAGATGAACAGGAATAGCGAGAACCAATGAGAGACTAGCTGGAGGTGTCTGGACGGGCAAATTTAACTCTCATTTCCCACCAGAAAGAGGAATTAACCAAAGGCTCAGCGTGCCGTGCCGGAACCAGATTAGGGCCTGAAGCCATCCTGCGGTGTTGCGGCCAGGTCACAAGAAAGCGAGTTGAAGAAAGGAGCTCAGGGGCACTGTAATTCACAAACCTGCAGAGTTATAAATGACAGCTATCGTCCAAAAATATACTGAAGTAAGGCTGCCAAGAGGACTTGAAAGCGGGGCAGAATTGCAGGAAACCGATTTCAGGAGGTAGACTGGAATTGCATTGAAAGCATAGGAAAAGAGGCAGAACGTCCACAATGATGCACTTGGCCAAAAAGGGCGTATGCGTTTTTTCCTGAATATATTCAGGAAAAAACGCATACGCCCTTTTTGGCCAACCAAGCAAGCTTGCAAAGGAAATCTGCACTACAATGAAGTCTCACTTCCCCCCGGTCAAAAGGGCCATCTGAAAAAAGTGTAAAATCCAGAAAGGCAGGACAGGCCATGGAGAACTGGGAGCCTTGTTATGCTGATGGGCGGGATGTAAATTGCCAACAGACACTCGGGAGAAGTGTATGGTGTTTCCTGAAACATCTAAAAAACAAAGCAACAGAGCCTAGGGCACTTCCACTTATGGTCCTATAGCTTAGGGAAATTAAAATCAAAAAGACACAGCCACCCCAAAGTTTGGGACGCCTCTGTTTACAAGAACCTCGTTTACAGTACAAGTTCAACATCGCAGAAAGTGAAAAATGGATAAAGAAGGTGTGGTATTTACTTACAAAGCAATATCACTCAGCAATGAAATCTATGTCATCAGGCCCTTAGCAGCACAATGAGTGGATTCAGGTATGATGATTCTAACTGAAATAAGTCACACAGAAAAAGAAACATCATAAGATATCAGTAATACACGGAATGTAAACTTGGCTACACAGGAACTGAATTACAGAACAGAACAGGGTCTCAAATTTAGAAAACCAACTTATGCTTGCTTAAGGGGAAAGGTGAGTTGGGGTGCTGCATAAAACCAGAGATTGAAATGAGCACAGATAAAGTTCCTTAAGCCAAATATGGAATAGACAAGAGCTACTCCTTGCTCAACGAAATGGACTCAACACCGCATATTAAACGCCTAAGAATGTACCTGACTAGTAAGTATCTTAAAACCTATGGATTGCTATGTCTCCGAAAGAGAATCAAGCATGTGTACAGGGGCACAAACGCAGCAGTGATAGGATTGGAGAGGTTCGGTGAGCAAATGAAGACCCTTTGAAGTCATATTGCATGGTACCCATTCCACGGGTTTCAACTACCCAGGTTTAAGGTATTCTTCCTTCAGCTAAAACATGCATGTGGATCCTAGAGTATGATCAACCATGTGATCGGGAGACGTGTTCAAATATGTCTCAGTTTTCGTACCCTGGTACTCGGGTGCAACATTCCAGACGCTTTACTAACACTCTCCCCACTTGGAGAGTTAGTGCCTTTAACCTCCTGTTTGGCCCAGTTTGCAATTTCTGCGGAAGATGAACAGGAATAGCGAGAACAAATGAGAGACTAGCTGGAGGTGTCTGGACGGGCAAATTTAACTCTCATTTCCCACCAGAAAGAGGAATTAACCAAAGGCTCAGCGTGCCGTGCCGGAACCAGATTAGGGCCTGAAGCCATCCTGCGGTGTTGCGGCCAGGTCACAAGAAAGCGAGTTGAAGAAAGGAGCTCAGGGGCACTGTAATTCACAAACCTGCAGAGTTATAAATGACAGCTATCGTCCAAAAATATACTGAAGTAAGGCTGCCAAGAGGACTTGAAAGCGGGGCAGAATTGCAGGAAACCGATTTCAGGAGGTAGACTGGAATTGCATTGAAAGCATAGGAAAAGAGGCAGAACGTCCACAATGATGCACTTGGCCAAAAAGGGCGTATGCGTTTTTTCCTGAATATATTCAGGAAAAAACGCATACGCCCTTTTTGGCCAACCAAGCAAGCTTGCAAAGGAAATCTGCACTACAATGAAGTCTCACTTCCCCCCGGTCAAAAGGGCCATCTGAAAAAAGTGTAAAATCCAGAAAGGCAGGACAGGCCATGGAGAACTGGGAGCCTTGTTATGCTGATGGGCGGGATGTAAATTGCCAACAGACACTCGGGAGAAGTGTATGGTGTTTCCTGAAACATCTAAAAAACAAAGCAACAGAGCCTAGGGCACTTCCACTTATGGTCCTATAGCTTAGGGAAATTAAAATCAAAAAGACACAGCCACCCCAAAGTTTGGGACGCCTCTGTTTACAAGAACCTCGTTTACCGTACAAGTTCAATATCACAGAAAGTGAAAAATGGATAAAGAAGTTGTGGTACTTACGTACAATGCAGTATCACTCAGCAATGAAATCTATGTCATCAGGCCCGTAGCAGCATAATGAGTGGATTCAGGCACGATGATTCTCACTGAAATAAGTCACACAGAAAAAGAAACATCATAAGATATCACTAATACACGGAATGTAAACTTGGCTACACAGGAACTGAATTCCAAGACAGAACAGGGTCTCAAATTTAGAAAACCAACTTATGCTTGCTTAAGGGGAAAGGTGAGTTGGGGTGCTGCATAAAACCAGAGATTGAAATGAGCACAGATAAAGTTCCTTAAGCCAAATATGGACTAGACAAGAGCTACTCCTTGCTCAACGAAATGGACTCAACACCCCATATTAAACGCCTAAGAATGTACCTGACTAGTAAGTATCTTAAAACCTATGGATTGCTATGTCTCCAAAAGAGAATCAAGCGTGTGTACAGGGGCATAAACGCAGCAGTGATAGGATTGGAGAGGTTCGGTGAGCAAATGAAGACCCTTTGAAGTCATATTGCATGGTACCCATTCCACGGGTCTCAACTCTCCAGGTTTAAGGTATTCTTCCTTCAGCTAAAACATGCATGTGGAACCCAGAGTATGATCAACCATGTGAACGGGAGACGTGTTCAAATATGTCTCAGTTTTCCTCCCCTGGTACTCGGGTGCAACATTCCAGACGCTTTACTAACACTCTCCCGACTTGGAGAGTCCGTCCCTTTAATCTCCTGTTTGGCCCAGTTTGCAATTTCTGCGGAAGATGAACAGGAATAGCGAGAACCAATGAGAGACTAGCTGGAGGTGTCTGGACGGGCAAATTTAACTCTCATTTCCCACCAGAAAGAGGAATTAACCAAAGGCTCAGCGTGCCGTGCCGGAACCAGATTAGGGCCTGAAGCCATCCTGCGGTGTTGCGGCCAGGTCACAAGAAAGCGAGTTGAAGAAAGGAGCTCAGGGGCACTGTAATTCACAAACCTGCAGAGTTATAAATGACAGCTATCGTCCAAAAATATACTGAAGTAAGGCTGCCAAGAGGACTTGAAAGCGGGGCAGAATTGCAGGAAACCGATTTCAGGAGGTAGACTGGAATTGCATTGAAAGCATAGGAAAAGAGGCAGAACGTCCACAATGATGCACTTGGCCAAAAAGGGCGTATGCGTTTTTTCCTGAATATATTCAGGAAAAAACGCATACGCCCTTTTTGGCCAACCAAGCAAGCTTGCAAAGGAAATCTGCACTACAATGAAGTCTCACTTCCCCCCGGTCAAAAGGGCCATCTGAAAAAAGTGTAAAATCCAGAAAGGCAGGACAGGCCATGGAGAACTGGGAGCCTTGTTATGCTGATGGGCGGGATGAAATTGCCAACAGACACTCGGGAGAAGTGTATGGTGTTTCCTGAAACATCTAAAAAACAAAGCAACAGAGCCTAGGGCACTTCCACTTATGGTCCTATAGCTTAGGGAAATTAAAATCAAAAAGACACAGCCACCCCAAAGTTTGGGACGCCTCTGTTTACAAGATCCTCGTTTACAGTACAAGTTCAACATCGCAGAAAGTGAAAAATGGATAAAGAAGGTGTGGTATTTACTTACAAAGCAATATCACTCAGCAATGAAATCTATGTCATCAGGCCCTTAGCAGCACAATGAGTGGATTCAGGTATGATGATTCTAACTGAAATAAGTCACACAGAAAAAGAAACATCATAAGATATCAGTAATACACGGAATGTAAACTTGGCTACACAGGAACTGAATTACAGAACAGAACAGGGTCTCAAATTTAGAAAACCAACTTATGCTTGCTTAAGGGTAAAGGTGAGTTGGGGTGCTGCATAAAACCAGAGATTGAAACGAGCACAGATAAAGTTCCTTAAGCCAAATATGGAATAGACAAGAGCTACTCCTTGCTCAACGAAATGGACTCAACACCGCATATTAAACGCCTAAGAATGTACCTGACTAGTAAGTATCTTAAAACCTATGGATTGCTATGTCTCCGAAAGAGAATCAAGCATGTGTACAGGGGCAAAAACGCAGCAGTGATAGGATTGGAGAGGTTCGGTGAGCAAATGAAGACCCTTTGAAGTCATATTGCATGGTACCCATTCCACGGGTTTCAACTACCCAGGTTTAAGGTATTCTTCCTTCAGCTAAAACATGCATGTGGAACCTAGAGTATGATCAACCATGTGATCGGGAGACGTGTTCAAATATGTCTCAGTTTTCGTACCCTGGTACTCGGGTGCAACATTCCAGACGCTTTACTAACACTCTCCCGACTTGGAGAGTCCGTCCCTTTAATCTCCTGTTTGGCCCAGTTTGCAATTTCTGCGGAAGATGAACAGGAATAGCGAGAACCAATGAGAGACTAGCTGGAGGTGTCTGGACGGGCAAATTTAACTCTCATTTCCCACCAGAAAGAGGAATTAACCAAAGGCTCAGCGTGCCGTGCCGGAACCAGATTAGGGCCTGAAGCCATCCTGCGGTGTTGCGGCCAGGTCACAAGAAAGCGAGTTGAAGAAAGGAGCTCAGGGGCACTGTAATTCACAAACCTGCAGAGTTATAAATGACAGCTATCGTCCAAAAATATACTGAAGTAAGGCTGCCAAGAGGACTTGAAAGCGGGGCAGAATTGCAGGAAACCGATTTCAGGAGGTAGACTGGAATTGCATTGAAAGCATAGGAAAAGAGGCAGAACGTCCACAATGATGCACTTGGCCAAAAAGGGCGTATGCGTTTTTTCCTGAATATATTCAGGAAAAAACGCATACGCCCTTTTTGGCCAACCAAGCAAGCTTGCAAAGGAAATCTGCACTACAATGAAGTCTCACTTCCCCCCGGTCAAAAGGGCCATCTGAAAAAAGTGTAAAATCCAGAAAGGCAGGACAGGCCATGGAGAACTGGGAGCCTTGTTATGCTGATGGGCGGGATGTAAATTGCCAACAGACACTCGGGAGAAGTGTATGGTGTTTCCGGAAACATCTAAAAAACAAAGCAAGAGAGCCTAGGGCACTTCCACTTATGGTCCTATAGCTTAGGGAAATTAAAATCAAAAAGACACAGCTACCCCAAAGTTTGGGACGCCTCTGTTTACAAGAACCTCGTTTACAGTACAAGTTCAACATCGCAGAAAGAGAAAAATGGATAAAGAAGGTGTGGTATTTACTTACAAAGCAATATCACTCAGCAATGAAATCTATGTCATCAGGCCCTTAGCAGCACAATGAGTGGATTCAGGTATGATGATTCTAACTGAAATAAGTCACACAGAAAAAGAAACATCATAAGATATCAGTAATACACGGAATGTAAACTTGGCTACACAGGAACTGAATTACAGAACAGAACAGGGTCTCAAATTTAGAAAACCAACTTATGCTTGCTTAAGGGGAAAGGTGAGTTGGGGTGCTGCATAAAACCAGAGATTGAAATGAGCACAGATAAAGTTCCTTAAGCCAAATATGGAATAGACAAGAGCTACTCCTTGCTCAACGAAATGGACTCAACACCGCATATTAAACGCCTAAGAATGTACCTGACTAGTAAGTATCTTAAAACCTATGGATTGCTATGTCTCCGAAAGAGAATCAAGCATGTGTACAGGGGCACAAACGCAGCAGTGATAGGATTGGAGAGGTTCGGTGAGCAAATGAAGACCCTTTGAAGTCATATTGCATGGTACCCATTCCACGGGTTTCAACTACCCAGGTTTAAGGTATTCTTCCTTCAGCTAAAACATGCATGTGGATCCTAGAGTATGATCAACCATGTGATCGGGAGACGTGTTCAAATATGTCTCAGTTTTCGTACCCTGGTACTCGGGTGCAACATTCCAGACGCTTTACTAACACTCTCCCCACTTGGAGAGTCCGTCCCTTTAATCTCCTGTTTGGCCCAGTTTGCAATTTCTGCGGAAGATGAACAGGAATAGCGAGAACCATTGAGAGACTAGCTGGAGGTGTCTGGACGGGCAAATTTAACTCTCATTTCCCACCAGAAAGAGGAATTAACCAAAGGCTCAGCGTGCCGTGCCGGAACCAGATTAGGGCCTGAAGCCATCCTGCGGTGTTGCGGCCAGGTCACAAGAAAGCGAGTTGAAGAAAGGAGCTCAGGGGCACTGTAATTCACAAACCTGCAGAGTTATAAATGACAGCTATCGTCCAAAAATATACTGAAGTAAGGCTGCCAAGAGGACTTGAAAGCGGGGCAGAATTGCAGGAAACCGATTTCAGGAGGTAGACTGGAATTGCATTGAAAGCACAGGAAAAGAGGCAGAACGTCCACAATGATGCACTTGGCCAAAAAGGGCGTATGCGTTTTTTCCTGAATATATTCAGGAAAAAACGCATACGCCCTTTTTGGCCAACCAAGCAAGCTTGCAAAGGAAATCTGCACTACAATGAAGTCTCACTTCCCCCCGGTCAAAAGGGCCATCTGAAAAAAGTGTAAAATCCAGAAAGGCAGGACAGGCCATGGAGAACTGGGAGCCTTGTTATGCTGATGGGCGGGATGTAAATTGCCAACAGCCACTCGGGAGAAGTGTATGGTGTTTCCTGAAACATCTAAAAAACAAAGCAACAGAGCCTAGGGCACTTCCACTTATGGTCCTATAGCTTAGGGAAATTAAAATCAAAAAGACACAGCCACCCCAAAGTTTGGGACGCCTCTGTTTACAAGAACCTCGTTTACAGTACAAGTTCAACATCGCAGAAAGTGAAAAATGGATAAAGAACATGTGGTATTTACTTACAAAGTAATATCACTCAGCAATGAAATCTATGTCATCAGGCCCTTAGCAGCACAATGAGTGGATTCAGGTATGATGATTCTAACTGAAATAAGTCACACAGAAAAAGAAACATCATAAGATATCAGTAATACACGGAATGTAAACTTGGCTACACAGGAACTGAATTACAGAACAGAACAGGGTCTCAAATTTAGAAAACCAACTTATGCTTGCTTAAGGGGAAAGGTGAGTTGGGGTGCTGCATAAAACCAGAGATTAAAATGAGCACAGATAAAGTTCCTTAAGCCAAATATGGAATAGACAAGAGCTACTACTTGCTCAACGAAATGGACTGAACACCGCATATTAAACGCCTAAGAATGTACCTGACTAGTAAGTATCTTAAAACCTATGGATTGCTATGTCTCCGAAAGAGAATCAAGCATGTGTACAGGGGCATAAACGCAGCAGTGATAGGATTGGAGAGTTTCGGTGAACAAATGAAGACCCTTTGAAGTCATATTGCATGGTACCCATTACACGGGTCTCAACTCTCCAGGTTTAAGGTATTCTTCCTTCAGCTAAAACATGCATGTGGAACCCAGAGTATGATCAACCGTGTGAACGGGAGACGTGTTCAAATATGTCTCAGTTTTCCTCCCCTGGTACTCGGGTGCAACATTCCAGATGCTTTACTAACACTCTCCCCACTTGGAGAGTCAGTGCCTTTAACCTCCTGTTTGGCCCAGTTTGCAATTTCTGCGGAAGATGAACAGGAATAGCGAGAACCAATGAGAGACTAGCTGGAGGTGTCTGGACGGGCAAATTTAACTCTCATTTCCCACCAGGAAGAGGAATTAACCAAAGGCTCAGCGTGCCGTGAAGGAATCAGATTAGGGCCTGAAGCCATCCTGCGGTGTTGCGGCCAGCTCACAAGAAAGCGAGTTTAACAAAGGAGCTCAGGGGCACTGTAATTCACAAACCTGCAGAGTTATAAATGACAGCTATCGTCCAAAAATATACTGAAGTAAGGCTGCCAAGAGGACTTGAAAGCGGGGCAGAATTGCAGGAAACCGATTTCAGGAGGTAGACTGGAATTGCATTGAAAGCATAGGAAAAGAGGCAGAACGTCCACAATGATGCACTTGGCCAAAAAGGGCGTATGCGTTTTTTCCTGAATATATTCAGGAAAAAACGCATACGCCCTTTTTGGCCAACCAAGCAAGCTTGCAAAGGAAATCTGCACTACAATGAAGTCTCACTTCCCCCCGGTCAAAAGGGCCATCTGAAAAAAGTGTAAAATCCAGAAAGGCAGGACAGGCCATGGAGAACTGGGAGCCTTGTTATGCTGATGGGCGGGATGTAAATTGCCAACAGACACTCGGGAGAAGTGTATGGTGTTTCCTGAAACAACAAAGCAACAGAGCCTAGGGCACTTCCACTTATGGTCCTATAGCTTAGGGAAATTAAAATCAAAAAGACACAGCCACCCCAAAGTTTGGGACGCCTCTGTTTACAAGAACCTCGTTTATCGTACAAGTTCAATATCACAGAAAGTGAAAAATGGATAAAGAACTTGTGGTACTTACGTACAATGCAGTATCACTCAGCAATGAAATCTATGTCATCAGGCCCGTAGCAGCATAATGAGTGGATTCAGGTATGATGATTCTCACTGAAATAAGTCACACAGAAAAAGAAACATCATAAGATATCACTAATACACGGAATGTAAACTTGGCTACACAGGAACTGAATTCCAAAACAGAACAGGGTCTCAAATTTAGAAAACCAACTTATGCTTGCTTAAGGGGAAAGGTGAGTTGGGGTGCTGCATAAAACCAGAGATTGAAATGAGCACAGATAAAGTTCCTTAAGCCAAATATGGACTAGACAAGAGCTACTCCTTGCTCAACGAAATGGACTCAACACCCCATATTAAACGCCTAAGAATGTACCTGACTAGTAAGTATCTTAAAACCTATGGATTGCTATGTCTCCAAAAGAGAATCAAGCGTGTGTACAGGGGCATAAACGCAGCAGTGATAGGATTGGAGAGGTTTGGTGAGTAAATGAAGACCCTTTGAAGTCATATTGCATGGTACCCATTCCACGGGTCTCAACTCTCCAGGTTTAAGGTATTCTTCCTTCAGCTAAAACATGCATGTGGAACCCAGAGTATGATCAACCATGTGAACGGGAGACGTGTTCAAATATGTCTCAGTTTTCCTCCCCTGGTACTCGGGTGCAACATTCCAGACGCTTTACTAACACTCTCCCCACTTGGAGAGTCCGTCCCTTTAATCTCCTGTTTGGCCCAGTTTGCAATTTCTGCGGAAGATGAACAGGAATAGCGAGAACCAACGAGAGACTAGCTGGAGGTGTCTGGACGGGCAAATTTAACTCTCATTTCCCACCAGAAAGAGGAATTAACCAAAGGCTCAGCGTGCCGTGCCGGAACCAGATTAGGGCCTGAAGCCATCCTGCGGTGTTGCGGCCAGGTCACAAGAAAGCGAGTTGAAGAAAGGAGCTCAGGGGCACTGTAATTCACAAACCTGCAGAGTTATAAATGACAGCTATCGTCCAAAAATATACTGAAGTAAGGCTGCCAAGAGGACTTGAAAGCGGGGCAGAATTGCAGGAAACCGATTTCAGGAGGTAGACTGGAATTGCATTGAAAGCATAGGAAAAGAGGCAGAACGTCCACAATGATGCACTTGGCCAAAAAGGGCGTATGCGTTTTTTCCTGAATATATTCAGGAAAAAACGCATACGCCCTTTTTGGCCAACCAAGCAAGCTTGCAAAGGAAATCTGCACTACAATGAAGTCTCACTTCCCCCCGGTCAAAAGGGCCATCTGAAAAAAGTGTAAAATCCAGAAAGGCAGGACAGGCCATGGAGAACTGGGAGCCTTGTTATGCTGATGGGCGGGATGTAAATTGCCAACAGCCACTCGGGAGAAGTGTATGGTGTTTCCTGAAACATCTAAAAAACAAAGCAACAGAGCCTAGGGCACTTCCACTTATGGTCCTATAGCTTAGGGAAATTAAAATCAAAAAGACACAGCCACCCCAAAGTTTGGGACGCCTCTGTTTACAAGAACCTCGTTTACAGTACAAGTTCAACATCGCAGAAAGTGAAAAATGGATAAAGAACATGTGGTATTTACTTACAAAGTAATATCACTCAGCAATGAAATCTATGTCATCAGGCCCTTAGCAGCACAATGAGTGGATTCAGGTATGATGATTCTAACTGAAATAAGTCACACAGAAAAAGAAACATCATAAGATATCAGTAATACACGGAATGTAAACTTGGCTACACAGGAACTGAATTACAGAACAGAACAGGGTCTCAAATTTAGAAAACCAACTTATGCTTGCTTAAGGGGAAAGGTGAGTTGGGGTGCTGCATAAAACCAGAGATTAAAATGAGCACAGATAAAGTTCCTTAAGCCAAATATGGAATAGACAAGAGCTACTACTTGCTCAACGAAATGGACTGAACACCGCATATTAAACGCCTAAGAATGTACCTGACTAGTAAGTATCTTAAAACCTATGGATTGCTATGTCTCCGAAAGAGAATCAAGCATGTGTACAGGGGCATAAACGCAGCAGTGATAGGATTGGAGAGTTTCGGTGAACAAATGAAGACCCTTTGAAGTCATATTGCATGGTACCCATTCCACGGGTCTCAACTCTCCAGGTTTAAGGTATTCTTCCTTCAGCTAAAACATGCATGTGGAACCCAGAGTATGATCAACCGTGTGAACGGGAGACGTGTTCAAATATGTCTCAGTTTTCCTCCCCTGGTACTCGGGTGCAACATTCCAGATGCTTTACTAACACTCTCCCCACTTGGAGAGTCAGTGCCTTTAACCTCCTGTTTGGCCCAGTTTGCAATTTCTGCGGAAGATGAACAGGAATAGCGAGAACCAATGAGAGACTAGCTGGAGGTGTCTGGACGGGCAAATTTAACTCTCATTTCCCACCAGGAAGAGGAATTAACCAAAGGCTCAGCGTGCCGTGAAGGAATCAGATTAGGGCCTGAAGCCATCCTGCGGTGTTGCGGCCAGCTCACAAGAAAGCGAGTTTAACAAAGGAGCTCAGGGGCACTGTAATTCACAAACCTGCAGAGTTATAAATGACAGCTATCGTCCAAAAATATACTGAAGTAAGGCTGCCAAGAGGACTTGAAAGCGGGGCAGAATTGCAGGAAACCGATTTCAGGAGGTAGACTGGAATTGCATTGAAAGCATAGGAAAAGAGGCAGAACGTCCACAATGATGCACTTGGCCAAAAAGGGCGTATGCGTTTTTTCCTGAATATATTCAGGAAAAAACGCATACGCCCTTTTTGGCCAACCAAGCAAGCTTGCAAAGGAAATGTGCACTACAATGAAGTCTCACTTCCCCCCGGTCAAAAGGGCCATCTGAAAAAAGTGTAAAATCCAGAAAGGCAGGACAGGCCATGGAGAACTGGGAGCCTTGTTATGCTGATGGGCGGGATGTAAATTGCCAACAGACACTCGGGAGAAGTGTATGGTGTTTCCTGAAACAACAAAGCAACAGAGCCTAGGGCACTTCCACTTATGGTCCTATAGCTTAGGGAAATTAAAATCAAAAAGACACAGCCACCCCAAAGTTTGGGACGCCTCTGTTTACAAGAACCTCGTTTACAGTACAAGTTCAACATCGCAGAAAGTGAAAAATGGATAAAGAACATGTGGTATTTACTTACAAAGCAATATCACTCAGCAATGAAATCTATGTCATCAGGCCCTTAGCAGCACAATGAGTGGATTCAGGTATGATGATTCTAACTGAAATAAGTCACACAGAAAAAGAAACATCATAAGATATCAGTAATACACGGAATGTAAACTTGGCTACACAGGAACTGAATTACAGAACAGAACAGGGTCTCAAATTTAGAAAACCAACTTATGCTAGCTTAAGGGGAAAGGTGAGTTGGGGTGCTGCATAAAACCAGAGATTGAAATGAGCACAGATAAAGTTCCTTAAGCCAAATATGGAATAGACAAGAGCTACTCCTTGCTCAACGAAATGGACTCAACACCGCATATTAAACGCCTAAGAATGTACCTGACTAGTAAGTATCTTAAAACCTATGGATTGCTATGTCTCCGAAAGAGAATCAAGCATGTGTACAGGGGCATAAACGCAGCAGTGATAGGATTGGAGAGTTTCAGTGAACAAATGAAGACCCTTTGAAGTCATATTGCATGGTACCCATTCCACGGGTCTCAACTCTCCAGGTTTAGGGTATTCTTCCTTCAGCTAAAACATGCATGTGGAACCCAGAGTATGATCAACCGTGTGAACGGGAGACGTGTTCAAATATGTCTCAGTTTTCGTACCCTGGTACTCGGGTGCAACATTCCAGACGCTTTACTAACACTCTCCCCACTTGGAGAGTCAGCGTCTTTAACCTCCTGTTTGGCCCAGTTTGCAATTTCTGCGGAAGATGAACAGGAATAGGGAGAACCAATGAGAGACTAGCTGGAGGTGTCTGGACGGGCAAATTTAACTCTCATTTCCCACCAGGAAGAGGAAATAACCAAAGGCTCAGCGTGCCGTGCCGGAACCAGATTACGGCCTGAAGCCATCCTGCGGTGTTGCGGCCAGGTCACAAGAAAGCGAGTTGAAGAAAGGAGCTCAGGGGCACTGTAATTCACAAACCTGCAGAGTTATAAATGACAGCTATCGTCCAAAAATATACTGAAGTAAGGCTGCCAAGAGGACTTGAAAGCGGGGCAGAATTGCAGGAAACCGATTTCAGGAGGTAGACTGGAATTGCATTGAAAGCATAGGAAAAGAGGCAGAACGTCCACAATGATGCACTTGGCCAAAAAGGGCGTATGCGTTTTTTCCTGAATATATTCAGGAAAAAACGCATACGCCCTTTTTGGCCAACCAAGCAAGCTTGCAAAGGAAATCTGCACTACAATGAAGTCTCACTTCCCCCCGGTCAAAAGGGCCATCTGAAAAAAGTGTAAAATCCAGAAAGGCAGGACAGGCCATGGAGAACTGGGAGCCTTGTTATGCTGATGGGCGGGATGTAAATTGCCAACAGACACTCGGGAGAAGTGTATGGTGTTTCCTGAAACATCTAAAAAACAAAGCAACAGAGCCTAGGGCACTTCCACTTATGGTCCTATAGCTTAGGGAAATTAAAATCAAAAAGACACATCCACCCCAAAGTTTGGGACGCCTCTGTTTACAAGAACCTCGTTTACCGTACAAGTTCAATATCACAGAAAGTGAAAAATGGATAAAGAACTTGTGGTACTTACGTACAATGCAGTATCACTCAGCAATGAAATCTATGTCATCAGGCCCGTAGCAGCATAATGAGTGGATTAAGGTACGATGATTCTCACTGAAATAAGTCACACAGAAATACAAACATCATAAGATATCAGTAATACACGGAATGTAAACTTGGCTACACAGGAACTGAATTCCAAAACAGAACAGGGTCTCAAATTTAGAAAACCAACTTATGCTTGCTTAAGGGGAAAGGTGAGTTGGGGTGCTGCATAAAACCAGAGATTGAAATGAGCACAGATAAAGTTCCTTAAGCCAAATATGGAATAGACAAGAGCTACTCCTTGCTCAACGAAATGGACTGAACACCGCATATTAAACGCCTAAGAATGTACCTGACTAGTAAGTATCTTAAAACCTATGGATTGCTATGTCTCCGAAAGAGAATCAAGCATGTGTAGAGGCGCATAAACGCAGCAGTGATAGGATTGGAGAGTTTCGGTGAACAAATGAAGACCCTTTGAAGTCATATTGCATGGTACCCATTCCACGGGTCTCAACTCTCCAGGTTTAAGGTATTCTACCTTCAGCTAAAACATGCATGTGGAACCCAGAGTATGATCAACCGTGTGAACGGGAGACGTGTTCAAATATGTCTCAGTTTTCGTACCCTGGTACTCGGGTGCAACATTCCAGACGCTTTACTAACACTCTCCCCACTTGGAGAGTCAGCGTCTTTAACCTCCTGTTTGGCCCAGTTTGCAATTTCTGCGGAAGATGAACAGGAATAGGGAGAACCAATGAGAGACTAGCTGGAGGTGTCTGGACGGGCAAATTTAACTCTCATTTCCCACCAGGAAGAGGAAATAACCAAAGGCTCAGCGTGCCGTGCCGGAACCAGATTAGGGCCTGAAGCCATCCTGCGGTGTTGCGGCCAGGTCACAAGAAAGCGAGTTGAAGAAAGGAACTCAGGGGCACTGTAATTCACAAACCTGCAGAGTTATAAATGACAGCTATCGTCCAAAAATATACTGAAGTAAGGCTGCCAAGAGGACTTGAAAGCGGGGCAGAATTGCAGGAAACCGATTTCAGGAGGTAGACTGGAATTGCATTGAAAGCATAGGAAAAGAGGCAGAACGTCCACAATGATGCACTTGGCCAAAAAGGGCGTATGCGTTTTTTCCTGAATATATTCAGGAAAAAACGCATATGCCCTTTTTGGCCAACCAAGCAAGCTTGCAAAGGAAATCTGCACTACAATGAAGTCTCACTTCCCCCCGGTCAAAAGGGCCATCTGAAAAAAGTGTAAAATCCAGAAAGGCAGGATAGGCCATGGAGAACTGGGAGCCTTGTTATGCTGATGGGCGGGATGTAAATTGCCAACAGACACTCGGGAGAAGTGTATGGTGTTTCCTGAAACATCTAAAAAACAAAGCAACAGAGCCTAGGGCACTTGCACTTATGGTCCTATAGCTTAGGGAAATTAAAATCAAAAAGACACAGCCACCCCAAAGTTTGGGACGCCTCTGTTTACAAGAACCTCGTTTACCGTACAAGTTCAACATCGCAGAAAGTGAAAAATGGATAAAGAACATGTGGTATTTACTTACAAAGCAATATCACTCAGCAATGAAATCTATGTCATCAGGCCCTTAGCAGCACAATGAGTGGATTCAGGTATGATGATTCTAACTGAAATAAGTCACACAGAAAAAGAAACATCATAAGATATCAGTAATACACGGAATGTAAACTTGGCTACACAGGAACTGAATTACAGAACAGAACAGGGTCTCAAATTTAGAAAACCAACTTATGCTTGCTTAAGGGGAAAGGTGAGTTGGGGTGCTGCATAAAACCAGAGATTGAAATGAGCACAGATAAAGTTCCTTAAGCCAAATATGGACTAGACAAGAGCTACACCTTGCTCAACGAAATGGACTCAACACCCCATATTAAACGCCTAAGAATGTACCTGACTAGTAAGTATCTTAAAACCTATGGATTGCTATGTCTCCAAAAGAGAATCAAGCATGTGTACAGGCGCATAAACGCAGCAGTGATAGGATTGGAGGGTTTCGGTGAACAAATGAAGACCCTTTGAAGTCATATTGCATGGTACCCATTCCACGGGTCTCAACTCTCCAGGTTTAAGGTATTCTTCCTTCAGCTAAAACATGCATGTGGAACCCAGAGTATGATCAACCGTGTGAACGGGAGACGTGTTCAAATATGTCTCAGTTTTCGTACCCTGGTACTCGGGTGCAACATTCCAGACGCTTTACTAACACTCTCCCCACTTGGAGAGTCAGCGTCTTTAACCTCCTGTTTGGCCCAGTTTGCAATTTCTGCGGAAGATGAACAGGAATAGGGAGAACCAATGAGAGACTAGCTGGAGGTGTCTGGACGGGCAAATTTAACTCTCATTTCCCACCAGGAAGAGGAAACAACCAAAGGCTCAGCGTGCCGTGCCGGAACCAGATTAGGGCCTGAAGCCATCCTGCGGTGTTGCGGCCAGGTCACAAGAAAGCGAGTTGAAGAAAGGAGCTCAGGGGCACTGTAATTCACAAACCTGCAGAGTTATAAATGACAGCTATCGTCCAAAAATATACTGAAGTAAGGCTGCCAAGAGGACTTGAAAGCGGGGCAGAATTGCAGGAAACCGATTTCAGGAGGTAGACTGGAATTGCATTGAAAGCATAGGAAAAGAGGCAGAACGTCCATAATGATGCACTTGGCCAAAAAGGGCGTATGCGTTTTTTCCTGAATATATTCAGGAAAAAACGCATACGACCTTTTTGGCCAACCAAGCAAGCTTGCAAAGGAAATCTGCACTACAATGAAGTCTCACTTCCCCCCGGTCAAAAGGGCCATCTGAAAAAAGTGTAAAATCCAGAAAGGCAGGACAGGCCATGGAGAACTGGGCGACTTGTTATGCTGATGGGCGGGATGTAAATTGCCAACAGACACTCGGGAGAAGTGTATGGTGTTTCCTGAAACATCTAAAAAACAAAGCAACAGAGCCTAGGGCACTTCCACTTATGGTCCTATAGCTTAGGGAAATTAAAATCAAAAAGACACAGCCACCCCAAAGTTTGGGACGCCTCTGTTTACAAGAACCTCGTTTACCGTACAAGTTCAATATCACAGAAAGTGAAAAATGGATAAAGAACTTGTGGTACTTACGTACAATGCAGTATCACTCAGCAATGAAATCTATGTCATCAGGCCCGTAGCAGCATAATGAGTGGATTAAGGTACGATGATTCTCACTGAAATAAGTCACACAGAAATACAAACATCATAAGATATCAGTAATACACGGAATGTAAACTTGGCTACACAGGAACTGAATTCCAAAACAGAACAGGGTCTCAAATTTAGAAAACCAACTTATGCTTGCTTAAGGGGAAAGGTGAGTTGGGGTGCTGCATAAAACCAGAGATTGAAATGAGCACAGATAAAGTTCCTTAAGCCAAATATGGAATAGACAAGAGCTACTCCTTGCTCAACGAAATGGACTGAACACCGCATATTAAACGCCTAAGAATGTACCTGACTAGTAAGTATCTTAAAACCTATGGATTGCTATGTCTCCGAAAGAGAATCAAGCATGTGTACAGGCGCATAAACGCAGCAGTGATAGGATTGGAGAGTTTCGGTGAACAAATGAAGACCCTTTGAAGTCATATTGCATGGTACCCATTCCACGGGTCTCAACTCTCCAGGTTTAAGGTATTCTTCCTTCAGCTAAAACATGCATGTGGAACCCAGAGTATGATCAACCGTGTGAACGGGAGACGTGTTCAAATATGTCTCAGTTTTCGTACCCTGGTACTCGGGTGCAACATTCCAGACGCTTTACTAACACTCTCCCCACTTGGAGAGTCAGCGTCTTTAACCTCCTGTTTGGCCCAGTTTGCAATTTCTGCGGAAGATGAACAGGAATAGGGAGAACCAATGAGAGACTAGCTGGAGGTGTCTGGACGGGCAAATTTAACTCTCATTTCCCACCAGGAAGAGGAAATAACCAAAGGCTCAGCGTGCCGTGCCGGAACCAGATTAGGGCCTGAAGCCATCCTGCGGTGTTGCGGCCAGGTCACAAGAAAGCGAGTTGAAGAAAGGAACTCAGGGGCACTGTAATTCACAAACCTGCAGAGTTATAAATGACAGCTATCGTCCAAAAATATACTGAAGTAAGGCTGCCAAGAGGACTTGAAAGCGGGGCAGAATTGCAGGAAACCGATTTCAGGAGGTAGACTGGAATTGCATTGAAAGCATAGGAAAAGAGGCAGAACGTCCACAATGATGCACTTGGCCAAAAAGGGCGTATGCGTTTTTTCCTGAATATATTCAGGAAAAAACGCATACGCCCTTTTTGGCCAACCAAGCAAGCTTGCAAAGGAAATCTGCACTACAATGAAGTCTCACTTCCCCCCGGTCAAAAGGGCCATCTGAAAAAAGTGTAAAATCCAGAAAGGCAGGATAGGCCATGGAGAACTGGGAGCCTTGTTATGCTGATGGGCGGGATGTAAATTGCCAACAGACACTCGGGAGAAGTGTATGGTGTTTCCTGAAACATCTAAAAAACAAAGCAACAGAGCCTAGGGCACTTGCACTTATGGTCCTATAGCTTAGGGAAATTAAAATCAAAAAGACACAGCCACCCCAAAGTTTGGGACGCCTCTGTTTACAAGAACCTCGTTTACCGTACAAGTTCAACATCGCAGAAAGTGAAAAATGGATAAAGAACATGTGGTATTTACTTACAAAGCAATATCACTCAGCAATGAAATCTATGTCATCAGGCCCTTAGCAGCACAATGAGTGGATTCAGGTATGATGATTCTAACTGAAATAAGTCACACAGAAAAAGAAACATCATAAGATATCAGTAATACACGGAATGTAAACTTGGCTACACAGGAACTGAATTACAGAACAGAACAGGGTCTCAAATTTAGAAAACCAACTTATGCTTGCTTAAGGGGAAAGGTGAGTTGGGGTGCTGCATAAAACCAGAGATTGAAATGAGCACAGATAAAGTTCCTTAAGCTAAATATGGACTAGACAAGAGCTACACCTTGCTCAACGAAATGGACGCAACACCCCATATTAAACGCCTAAGAATGTACCTGACTAGTAAGTATCTTAAAACCTATGGATTGCTATGTCTCCAAAAGAGAATCAAGCATGTGTACAGGCGCATAAACGCAGCAGTGATAGGATTGGAGGGTTTCGGTGAACAAATGAAGACCCTTTGAAGTCATATTGCATGGTACCCATTCCACGGGTCTCAACTCTCCAGGTTTAAGGTATTCTTCCTTCAGCTAAAACATGCATGTGGAACCCAGAGTATGATCAACCGTGTGAACGGGAGACGTGTTCAAATATGTCTCAGTTTTCGTACCCTGGTACTCGGGTGCAACATTCCAGACGCTTTACTAACACTCTCCCCACTTGGAGAGTCAGCGTCTTTAACCTCCTGTTTGGCCCAGTTTGCAATTTCTGCGGAAGATGAACAGGAATAGGGAGAACCAATGAGAGACTAGCTGGAGGTGTCTGGACGGGCAAATTTAACTCTCATTTCCCACCAGGAAGAGGAAACAACCAAAGGCTCAGCGTGCCGTGCCGGAACCAGATTAGGGCCTGAAGCCATCCTGCGGTGTTGCGGCCAGGTCACAAGAAAGCGAGTTGAAGAAAGGAGCTCAGGGGCACTGTAATTCACAAACCTGCAGAGTTATAAATGACAGCTATCGTCCAAAAATATACTGAAGTAAGGCTGCCAAGAGGACTTGAAAGCGGGGCAGAATTGCAGGAAACCGATTTCAGGAGGTAGACTGGAATTGCATTGAAAGCATAGGAAAAGAGGCAGAACGTCCATAATGATGCACTTGGCCAAAAAGGGCGTATGCGTTTTTTCCTGAATATATTCAGGAAAAAACGCATACGCCCTTTTTGGCCAACCAAGCAAGCTTGCAAAGGAAATCTGCACTACAATGAAGTCTCACTTCCCCCCGGTCAAAAGGGCCATCTGAAAAAAGTGTAAAATCCAGAAAGGCAGGACAGGCCATGGAGAACTGGGCGACTTGTTATGCTGATGGGCGGGATGTAAATTGCCAACAGACACTCGGGAGAAGTGTATGGTGTTTCCTGAAACATCTAAAAAACAAAGCAACAGAGCCTAGGGCACTTCCACTTATGGTCCTATAGCTTAGGGAAATTAAAATCAAAAAGACACAGCCACCCCAAAGTTTGGGACGCCTCTGTTTACAAGAACCTCGTTTACCGTACAAGTTCAATATCACAGAAAGTGAAAAATGGATAAAGAACTTGTGGTACTTACGTACAATGCAGTATCACTCAGCAATGAAATCTATGTCATCAGGCCCGTAGCAGCATAATGAGTGGATTAAGGTACGATGATTCTCACTGAAATAAGTCACACAGAAATACAAACATCATAAGATATCAGTAATACACGGAATGTAAACTTGGCTACACAGGAACTGAATTCCAAAACAGAACAGGGTCTCAAATTTAGAAAACCAACTTATGCTTGCTTAAGGGGAAAGGTGAGTTGGGGTGCTGCATAAAACCAGAGATTGAAATGAACACAGATAAAGTTCCTTAAGCCAAATATGGAATAGACAAGAGCTACTCCTTGCTCAACGAAATGGACTGAACACCGCATATTAAACGCCTAAGAATGTACCTGACTAGTAAGTATCTTAAAACCTATGGATTGCTATGTCTCCGAAAGAGAATCAAGCATGTGTACAGGCGCATAAACGCAGCAGTGATAGGATTGGAGAGTTTCGGTGAACAAATGAAGACCCTTTGAAGTCATATTGCATGGTACCCATTCCACGGGTCTCAACTCTCCAGGTTTAAGGTATTCTTCCTTCAGCTAAAACATGCATGTGGAACCCAGAGTATGATCAACCGTGTGAACGGGAGACGTGTTCAAATATGTCTCAGTTTTCGTACCCTGGTACTCGGGTGCAACATTCCAGACGCTTTACTAACACTCTCCCCACTTGGAGAGTCAGCGTCTTTAACCTCCTGTTTGGCCCAGTTTGCAATTTCTGCGGAAGATGAACAGGAATAGGGAGAACCAATGAGAGACTAGCTGGAGGTGTCTGGACGGGCAAATTTAACTCTCATTTCCCACCAGGAAGAGGAAATAACCAAAGGCTCAGCGTGCCGTGCCGGAACCAGATTAGGGCCTGAAGCCATCCTGCGGTGTTGCGGCCAGGTCACAAGAAAGCGAGTTGAAGAAAGGAACTCAGGGGCACTGTAATTCACAAACCTGCAGAGTTATAAATGACAGCTATCGTCCAAAAATATACTGAAGTAAGGCTGCCAAGAGGACTTGAAAGCGGGGCAGAATTGCAGGAAACCGATTTCAGGAGGTAGACTGGAATTGCATTGAAAGCATAGGAAAAGAGGCAGAACGTCCACAATGATGCACTTGGCCAAAAAGGGCGTATGCGTTTTTTCCTGAATATATTCAGGAAAAAACGCATACGCCCTTTTTGGCCAACCAAGCAAGCTTGCAAAGGAAATCTGCACTACAATGAAGTCTCACTTCCCCCCGGTCAAAAGGGCCATCTGAAAAAAGTGTAAAATCCAGAAAGGCAGGACAGGCCATGGAGAACTGGGAGCCTTGTTATGCTGATGGGCGGGATGTAAATTGCCAACAGACACTCGGGAGAAGTGTATGGTGTTTCCTGAAACATCTAAAAAACAAAGCAACAGAGCCTAGGGCACTTGCACTTATGGTCCTATAGCTTAGGGAAATTAAAATCAAAAAGACACAGCCACCCCAAAGTTTGGGACGCCTCTGTTTACAAGAACCTCGTTTACCGTACAAGTTCAACATCGCAGAAAGTGAAAAATGGATAAAGAACATGTGGTATTTACTTACAAAGCAATATCACTCAGCAATGAAATCTATGTCATCAGGCCCTTAGCAGCACAATGAGTGGATTCAGGTATGATGATTCTAACTGAAATAAGTCACACAGAAAAAGAAACATCATAAGATATCAGTAATACACGGAATGTAAACTTGGCTACACAGGAACTGAATTACAGAACAGAACAGGGTCTCAAATTTAGAAAACCAACTTATGCTTGCTTAAGGGGAAAGGTGAGTTGGGGTGCTGCATAAAACCAGAGATTGAAATGAGCACAGATAAAGTTCCTTAAGCCAAATATGGAATAGTCAAGAGCTACACCTTGCTCAACGAAATGGACTCAACACCCCATATTAAACGCCTAAGAATGTACCTGACTAGTAAGTATCTTAAAACCTATGGATTGCTATGTCTCCAAAAGAGAATCAAGCATGTGTACAGGCGCATAAACGCAGCAGTGATAGGATTGGAGGGTTTCGGTGAACAAATGAAGACCCTTTGAAGTCACATTGCATGGTACCCATTCCACGGGTCTCAACTCTCCAGGTTTAAGGTATTCTTCCTTCAGCTAAAACATGCATGTGGAACCCAGAGTATGATCAACCGTGTGAACGGGAGACGTGTTCAAATATGTCTCAGTTTTCGTACCCTGGTACTCGGGTGCAACATTCCAGACGCTTTACTAACACTCTCCCCACTTGGAGAGTCAGCGCCTTTAACCTCCTGTTTGGCCCAGTTTGCAATTTCTGCGGAAGATGAACAGGAATAGGGAACACCAATGAGAGACTAGCTGGAGGTGTCTGGACGGGCAAATTTAACTCTCATTTCCCACCAGGAAGAGGAAACAACCAAAGGCTCAGCGTGCCGTGCCGGAACCAGATTAGGGCCTGAAGCCATCCTGCGGTGTTGCGGCCAGGTCACAAGAAAGCGAGTTGAAGAAAGGAGCTCAGGGGCACTGTAATTCACAAACCTGCAGAGTTATAAATGACAGCTATCGTCCAAAAATATACTGAAGTAAGGCTGCCAAGAGGACTTGAAAGCGGGGCAGAATTGCAGGAAACCGATTTCAGGAGGTAGACTGGAATTGCATTGAAAGCATAGGAAAAGAGGCAGAACGTCCATAATGATGCACTTGGCCAAAAAGGGCGTATGCGTTTTTTCCTGAATATATTCAGGAAAAAACGCATACGCCCTTTTTGGCCAACCAAGCAAGCTTGCAAAGGAAATCTGCACTACAATGAAGTCTCACTTCCCCCCGGTCAAAAGGGCCATCTGAAAAAAGTGTAAAATCCAGAAAGGCAGGACAGGCCATGGAGAACTGGGCGACTTGTTATGCTGATGGGCGGGATGTAAATTGCCAACAGACACTCGGGAGAAGTGTATGGTGTTTCCTGAAACATCTAAAAAACAAAGCAACAGAGCCTAGGGCACTTCCACTTATGGTCCTATAGCTTAGGGAAATTAAAATCAAAAAGACACAGCCACCCCAAAGTTTGGGACGCCTCTGTTTACAAGAACCTCGTTTACCGTACAAGTTCAATATCACAGAAAGTGAAAAATGGATAAAGAAGTTGTGGTACTTACGTACAATGCAGTATCACTCAGCAATGAAATCTATGTCATCAGGCCCGTAGCAGCATAATGAGTGGATTCAGGTACGATGATTCTAACTGAAATAAGTCACACAGAAATACAAACATCATAAGATATCAGTAATACACGGAATGTAAACTTGGCTACACAGGAACTGAATTCCAAAACAGAACAGGGTCTCAAATTTAGAAAACCAACTTATGCTTGCTTAAGGGGAAAGGTGAGTTGGGGTGCTGCATAAAACCAGAGATTGAAATGAGCACAGATAAAGTTCCTTAAGCCAAATATGGAATAGACAAGAGCTACTCCTTGCTCAACGAAATGGACTGAACACCGCATATTAAACGCCTAAGTATGAACCTGACTAGTAAGTATCTTAAAACCTATGGATTGCTATGTCTCCGAAAGAGAATCAAGCATGTGTACAGGGGCATAAACGCAGCAGTGATAGGATTGGAGAGTTTCGGTGAACAAATGAAGACCCTTTGAAGTCATATTGCATGGTACCCATTACACGGGTCTCAACTCTCCAGGTTTAAGGTATTCTTCCTTCAGCTAAAACATGCATGTGGAACCCAGAGTATGATCAACCGTGTGAACGGGAGACGTGTTCAAATATGTCTCAGTTTTCCTCCCCTGGTACTCGGGTGCAACATTCCAGATGCTTTACTAACACTCTCCCCACTTGGAGAGTCAGCGTCTTTAACCTCCTGTTTGGCCCAGTTTGCAATTTCTGCGGAAGATGAACAGGAATAGCGAGAACCAATGAGAGACTAGCTGGAGGTGTCTGGACGGGCAAATTTAACTCTCATTTCCCACCAGGAAGAGGAATTAACCAAAGGCTCAGCGTGCCGTGAAGGAATCAGATTAGGGCCTGAAGCCATCCTGCGGTGTTGCGGCCAGCTCACAAGAAAGCGAGTTGAAGAAAGGAGCTCAGGGGCACTGTAATTCACAAACCTGCAGAGTTATAAATGACAGCTATCGTCCAAAAATATACTGAAGTAAGGCTGCCAAGAGGACTTGAAAGCGGGGCAGAATTGCAGGAAACCGATTTCAGGAGGTAGACTGGAATTGCATTGAAAGCATAGGAAAAGAGGCAGAACGTCCACAATGATGCACTTGGCCAAAAAGGGCGTATGCGTTTTTTCCTGAATATATTCAGGAAAAAACGCATACGCCCTTTTTGGCCAACCAAGCAAGCTTGCAAAGGAAATCTGCACTACAATGAAGTCTCACTTCCCCCCGGTCAAAAGGGCCATCTGAAAAAAGTGTAAAATCCAGAAAGGCAGGACAGGCCATGGAGAACTGGGAGCCTTGTTATGCTGATGGGCGGGATGTAAATTGCCAACAGACACTCGGGAGAAGTGTATGGTGTTTCCTGAAACATCTAAAAAACAAAGCAACAGAGCCTAGGGCACTTGCACTTATGGTCCTATAGCTTAGGGAAATTAAAATCAAAAAGACACAGCCACTCCAAAGTTTGGGACGCCTCTGTTTACAAGAACCTCGTTTACAGTACAAGTTCAACATCGCAGAAAGTGAAAAATGGATAAAGAACATGTGGTATTTACTTACAAAGCAATATCACTCAGCAATGAAATCTATGTCATCAGGCCCTTAGCAGCACAATGAGTGGATTCAGGTATGATGATTCTAACTGAAATAAGTCACACAGAAAAAGAAACATCATAAGATATCAGTAATACACGGAATGTAAACTTGGCTACACAGGAACTGAATTACAGAACAGAACAGGGTCTCAAATTTAGAAAACCAACTTATGCTTGCTTAAGGGGAAAGGTGAGTTGGGGTGGTGCATAAAACCAGAGATTGAAATGAGCACAGATAAAGTTCCTTAAGCCAAATATGGACTAGACAAGAGCTACTCCTTGCTCAACGAAATGGACTCAACACCCCATATTAAACGCCTAAGAATGTACCTGACTAGTAAGTATCTTAAAACCTATGGATTGCTATGTCTCCAAAAGAGAATCAAGCATGTGTACAGGCGCATAAACGCAGCAGTGATAGGATTGGAGAGTTTCGGTGAACAAATGAAGACCCTTTGAAGTCATATTGCATGGTACCCATTCCACGGGTCTCAACTCTCCAGGTTTAAGGTATTCTTCCTTCAGCTAAAACATGCATGTGGAACCCAGAGTATGATCAACCGTGTGAACGGGAGACGTGTTCAAATATGTCTCAGTTTTCGTACCCTGGTACTCGGGTGCAACATTCCAGACGCTTTACTAACACTCTCCCCACTTGGAGAGTCAGCGTCTTTAACCTCCTGTTTGGCCCAGTTTGCAATTTCTGCGGAAGATGAACAGGAATAGGGAGAACCAATGAGAGACTAGCTGGAGGTGTCTGGACGGGCAAATTTAACTCTCATTTCCCACCAGGAAGAGGAAACAACCAAAGGCTCAGCGTGCCGTGCCAGAACCAGATTAGGGCCTGAAGCCATCCTGCGGTGTTGCGGCCAGGTCACAAGAAAGCGAGTTGAAGAAAGGAGCTCAGGGGCACTGTAATTCACAAACCTGCAGAGTTATAAATGACAGCTATCGTCCAAAAATATACTGAAGTAAGGCTGCCAAGAGGACTTGAAAGCGGGGCAGAATTGCAGGAAACCGATTTCAGGAGGTAGACTGGAATTGCATTGAAAGCATAGGAAAAGAGGCAGAACGTCCACAATGATGCACTTGGCCAAAAAGGGCGTATGCGTTTTTTCCTGAATATATTCAGGAAAAAACGCATACGCCCTTTTTGGCCAACCAAGCAAGCTTGCAAAGGAAATCTGCACTACAATGAAGTCTCACTTCCCCCCGGTCAAAATGGCCATCTGAAAAAAGTGTAAAATCCAGAAAGGCAGGATAGGCCATGGAGAACTGGGAGCCTTGTTATGCTGATGGGCGGGATGTAAATTGCCAACAGACACTCGGGAGAAGTGTATGGTGTTTCCTGAAACATCTAAAAAACAAAGCAACAGAGCCTAGGGCACTTCCACTTATGGTCCTATAGCTTAGGAAAATTAAAATCAAAAAGACACAGCCACCCCAAAGTTTGGGACGCCTCTGTTTACAAGAACCTCGTTTACCGTACAAGTTCAATATCACAGAAAGTGAAAAATGGATAAAGAACTTGTGGTACTTACGTACAATGCATTATCACTCAGCAATGAAATCTATGTCATCAGGCCCGTAGCAGCATAATGAGTGGATTCAGGTACGATGATTCTAACTGAAATAAGTCACACAGAAATACAAACATCATAAGATATCAGTAATACACGGAATGTAAACTTGGCTACACAGGAACTGAATTCCAAAACAGAACAGGGTCTCAAATTTAGAAAACCAACTTATGCTTGCTTAAGGGGAAAGGTGAGTTGGGGTGCTGCATAAAACCAGAGATTGAAATGAGCACAGATAAAATTCCTTAAGCCAAATATGGAATAGACAAGAGCTACTCCTTGCTCAATGAAATGGACTCAACACCGCATATTAAACGCCTAAGAATGTACCTGACTAGTAAGTATCTTAAAACCTATGGATTGCTATGTCTCCGAAAGAGAATCAAGCATGTGTACAGGGGCATAAACGCAGCAGTGATAGGATTGGAGAGGTTCGGTGAACAAATGAAGACCCTTTGAAGTCATATTGCATGGTACCCATTCCACGGGTCTCAACTCTCCAGGTTTAAGGTATTCTTCCTTCAGCTAAAACATGCATGTGGAACCTAGAGTATGATCAACCATGTGATCGGGAGACGTGTTCAAATATGTCTCAGTTTTCGTACCCTGGTACTCGGGTGCAACATTCCAGACGCTTTACTAACACTCTCCCGACTTGGAGAGTCAGCGCCTTTAACCTCCTGCTTGGCCCAGTTTGCAATTTCTGTGGAAGATGAACAGGAATAGCGAGAACCAATGAGAGACTAGCTGGAGGTGTCTGGACGGGCAAATTTAACTCTCATTTCCCACCAGGAAGAGGAAATAACCAAAGGTTCAGCGTGCCGTGCCGGAACCAGATTAGGGCCTGAAGCCATCCTGCGGTGTTGTAGCCAGGTCACAAGAAAGCGAGTTGAAGAAAGGAGCTCAGAGGCACTGTATTTCACAAACCTGCAGAGTTATAAATGACAGCTATCGTCCAAAAATATACTGAAGTAAGGCTGCCAAGAGGACTTGAAAGCGGGGCAGAATTGAGGGAAACCGATTTCAGGAGGTAGACTGGAATTGCATTGAAAGCATAGGAAAAGAGGCAGAACGTCCACAATGATGCACTTGGCCAAAAAGGGCGTATGCGTTTTTTCCTGAATATATTCAGGAAAAAACGCATACGCCCTTTTTGGCCAACCAAGCAAGCTTGCAAAGGAAATGTGCACTACAATGAAGTCTCACTTCCCCCCGGTCAAAAGGGCCATCTGAAAAAAGTGTAAAATCCAGAAAGGCAGGACAGGCCATGGAGAACTGGGAGCCTTGTTATGCTGATGGGCGGGATGTAAATTGCCAACAGCCACTCGGGAGAAGTGTATGGTGTTTCCTGAAACATCTAAAAAACAAAGCAACAGAGCCTAGGGCACTTCCACTTATGGTCCTATAGCTTAGGGAAATTAAAATCAAAAAGACACAGCCACCCCAAAGTTTGGGACGCCTCTGTTTACAAGAACCTCGTTTACAGTACAAGTTCAACATCGCAGAAAGTGAAAAATGGATAAAGAACATGTGGTATTTACTTACAAAGCAATATCACTCAGCAATGAAATCTATGTCATCAGGCCCTTAGCAGCACAATGAGTGGATTCAGGTATGATGATTCTAACTGAAATAAGTCACACAGAAAAAGAAACATCATAAGATATCAGTAATACACGGAATGTAAACTTGGCTACACAGGAACTGAATTACAGAACAGAACAGGGTCTCAGATTTAGAAAACCAACTTATGCTTGCTTAAGGGGAAAGGTGAGTTGGGGTGCTGCATAAAACCAGAGATTGAAATGAGCACAGATAAAGTTCCTTAAGCCAAATATGGACTAGACAAGAGCTACTCCTTGCTCAACGAAATGGACTCAACACCGCATATTAAACGCCTAAGAATGTACCTGACTAGTAAGTATCTTAAAACCTATGGATTGCTATGTCTCCGAAAGAGAATCAAGCATGTTTACAGGGGCATAAACACAGCAGTGATAGGATTGGAGAGGTTCGGTGAACAAATGAAGACCCTTTGAAGTCATATTGCATGGTACCCATTCCACGGGTCTCAACTCTCCAGGTTTAAGGTATTCTTCCTTCAGCTAAAACATGCATGTGGAACCCAGAGTATGATCAACCGTGTGAACGGGAGACGTGTTCAAATATGTTTCAGTTTTCGTACCCTGGTACTCGGGTGCAACATTCCAGACGTTTTACTAACACTCTCCCCACTTGGAGAGTCAGTGCCTTTAACATCCTGTTTGGCCCAGTTTGCAATTTCTGCGGAAGATGAACAGGAATAGGGAGAACCAATGAGAGACTAGCTGGAGGTGTCTGGACGGGCAAATTTAACTCGCATTTCCCACCAGGAAGAGGAAATAACCAAAGGCTCAGCGTGCCGTGCCGGAACCAGATTAGGGCCTGAAGCCATCCTGCGGTGTTGCGGCCAGCTCACAAGAAAGCGAGTTGAAGAAAGGAGCTCAGGGGCACTGTAATTCACAAACCTGCAGAGTTATAAATGACAGCTATCGTCCATAAATATACTGAAGTAAGGCTGCCAAGAGGACTCGAAAGCGGGGCAGAATTGCAGGAAACCGATTTCAGGAGGTAGACTGGAATTGCATTGAAAGCATAGGAAAAGAGGCAGAACGTCCACAATGATGCACTTGGCCAAAAAGGGCGTATGCGTTTTTTCCTGAATATATTCAGGAAAAAACGCATACGCCCTTTTTGGCCAACCAAGCAAGCTTGCAAAGGAAATCTGCACTACAATGAAGTCTCACTTCCCCCCGGTCAAAAGGGCCATCTGAAAAAAGTGTAAAATCCAGAAAGGCAGGACAGGCCATGGAGAACTGGGAGCCTTGTTATGCTGATGGGCGGGATGTAAATTGCCAACAGACACTCGGGAGAAGTGTATGGTGTTTCCTGAAACATCTAAAAAACAAAGCAACAGAGCCTAGGGCACTTCCACTTATGGTCCTATAGCTTAGGGAAATTAAAATCAAAAAGACACAGCCACCCCAAAGTTTGGGACGCCTCTGTTTACAAGAACCTCGTTTACCGTACAAGTTCAATATCACAGAAAGTGAAAAATGGATAAAGAACTTGTGGTACTTACGTACAATGCAGTATCACTCAGCAATGAAATCTATGTCATCAGGCCCGTAGCAGCATAATGAGTGGATTCAGGTACGATGATTCTAACTGAAATAAGTCACACAGAAAAAGAAACATCATAAGATATCAGTAATACACGGAATGTAAACTTGGCTACATAGGAACTGAATTCCAAAACAGAACAGGGTCTCAAATTTAGAAAACCAACTTATGCTTGCTTAAAGGGAAAGGTGAGTTGGGGTGCTGCATAAAACCTGAGATTGAAATGAGCACAGATAAAGTTCCTTAAGCCAAATATGGAATAGACAAGAGCTACTCCTTGCTCAACGAAATGGACTCAACACCCCATATTAAACGCCTAAGAATGTACCTGACTAGTAAGTATCTTAAAACCTATGGATTGCTATGTCTCCGAAAGAGAATCAAGCATGTGTACAGGGGCATAAACGCAGCAGTGATAGGATTGGAGAGTTTCGGTGAACAAATGAAGACCCTTTGAAGTCATATTGCATGGTACCCATTCCACGGGTCTCAACTCTCCAGGTTTAAGGTATTCTTCCTTCAGCTAAAACATGCATGTGGAACCCAGAGTATGATCAACCGTGTGAACGGGAGACGTGTTCAAATATGTCTCAGTTTTCCTCCCCTGGTACTCGGGTGCAACATTCCAGATGCTTTACTAACACTCTCCCCACTTGGAGAGTCAGTGCCTTTAACCTCCTGTTTGGCCCAGTTTGCAATTTCTGCGGAAGATGAACAGGAATAGCGAGAACCAATGAGAGACTAGCTGGAGGTGTCTGGACGGGCAAATTTAACTCTCATTTCCCACCAGGAAGAGGAATTAACCAAAGGCTCAGCGTGCCGTGAAGGAATCAGATGAGGGCCTGAAGCCATCCTGCGGTGTTGCGGCCAGGTCACAAGAAAGCGAGTTGAAGAAAGGAGCTCAGGGGCACTGTAATTCACAAACCTGCAGAGTTATAAATGACAGCTATCGTCCAAAAATATACTGAAGTAAGGCTGCCAAGAGGACTCGAAAGCGGGGCAGAATTGCAGGAAACCGATTTCAGGAGGTAGACTGGAATTGCCTTGAAAGCATAGGAAAAGAGGCAGAACGTCCACAATGATGCACTTGGCCAAAAAGGGCGTATGCGTTTTTTCCTGAATATATTCAGGAAAAAACGCATACGCCCTTTTTGGCCAACCAAGCAAGCTTGCAAAGGAAATCTGCACTACAATGAAGTCTCACTTCCCCCCGGTCAAAAGGGCCATGTGAAAAAAGTGTAAAATCCAGAAAGGCAGGACAGGCCATGGAGAACTGGGAGCCTTGTTATGCTGATGGGCGGGATGTAAATTGCCAACAGACACTCGGGAGAAGTGTATGGTGTTTCCTGAAACATCTAAAAAACAAAGCAACAGAGCCTAGGGCACTTCCACTTATGGTCCTATAGCTTAGGGAAATTAAAATCAAAAAGACACAGCCACCCCAAAGTTTGGGACGCCTCTGTTTACAAGAACCTCGTTTACAGTACAAGTTCAACATCGCAGAAAGTGAAAAATGGATAAAGAACATGTGGTATTTACTTACAAAGCAATATCACTCAGCAATGAAATCTATGTCATCAGGCCCTTAGCAGCACAATGAGTGGATTCAGGTATGATGATTCTAACTGAAATAAGTCACACAGAAAAAGAAACATCATAAGATATCAGTAATACACGGAATGTAAACTTGGCTACACAGGAACTGAATTACAGAACAGAACAGGGTCTCAAATTTAGAAAACCAACTTATGTTTGCTTAAGGGGAAAGGTGAGTTGGGGTGCTGCATAAAACCAGAGATTGAAATGAGCACAGATAAAGTTCCTTAAGCCAAATATGGAATAGACAAGAGCTACTCCTTGCTCAACGAAATGGACTGAACACCGCATATTAAACGCCTAAGAATGTACCTGACTAGTAAGTATCTTAAAACCTATGGATTGCTATGTCTCCGAAAGAGAATCAAGCATGTGTACAGGTGCATAAACGCAGCAGTCATAGAATTGGAGAGGTTCGGTTAACAAATGAAGACCCTTTGAAGTCATATTGCATGGTACCCATTCCACGGGTCTCAACTCTCCAGGTTTAAGGTATTCTTCCTTCAGCTAAAACATGCATGTGGAACCCAGAGTATGATCAACCGTGTGAACGGGAGACGTGTTCAAATATGTCTCAGTTTTCCTCCCCTGGTACTCGGGTGCAACATTCCAGACGCTTTACTAACACTCTCCCGACTTGGAGAGTCCGTCCCTTTAATCTCCTGTTTGGCCCAGTTTGCAATTTCTGTGGAAGATTAACAGGAATAGCGAGAATCAATGAGAGACTAGCTGGAGGTGTCTGGACGGGCAAATTTCACTCTCATTTCCCACCAGGAAGAGGAATTAACCAAAGGCTCAGTGTGCCGTGCCGGAACCAGATTAGGGCCTGAAGCCATCCTGCGGTGTTGCGGCCAGCTCAAAAGAAAGCGAGTTGAAGAAAGGAGCTCAGGGGCACTGTAATTCACAAACCTGCAGAGTTATAAATGACAGCTATCGTCCAAAAATATACTGAAGTAAGGCTGCCAAGAGGACTTGAAAGCGGGGCAGAATTGCAGGAAACCGATTTCAGGAGGTAGACTGGAATTGCATTGAAAGCATAGGAAAAGAGGCAGAACGTCCACAATGATGCACTTGGCCAAAAAGGGCGTATGCGTTTTTTCCTGAATATATTCAGGAAAAAACGCATACGCCCTTTTTGGCCAACCAAGCAAGCTTGCAAAGGAAATCTGCACTACAATGAAGTCTCACTTCCCCCCAGTCAAAAGGGCCATCTGAAAAAAGTGTAAAATCCAGAAAGGCAGGACAGGCCATGGAGAACTGGGAGCCTTGTTATGCTGATGGGCGGGATGTAAATTGCCAACAGACACTCGGGAGAAGTGTATGGTGTTTCCTGAAACATCTAAAAAACAAAGCAACAGAGCCTAGGGTACTTCCACTTATGGTCCTATAGCTTAGGGAAATTAAAATCAAAAAGACACAGCCACCCCAAAGTTTGGGACGCCTCTGTTTACAAGAACCTCGTTTACCGTACAAGTTCAATATCACAGAAAGTGAAAAATGGATAAAGAACTTGTGGTACTTACGTACAATGCAGTATCACTCAGCAATGAAATCTATGTCATCAGGCCCGTAGCAGCATAATGAGTGGATTCAGGTACGATGATTCTCACTGAAATAAGTCACACAGAAAAAGAAACATCATAAGATATCACTAATACACGGAATGTAAACTTGGCTACACAGGAACTGAATTCCAAAACAGAACAGGGTCTCAAATTTAGAAAACCAACTTATGCTTGCTTAAGGGGATAGGTGAGTTGGGGTGCTGCATAAAACCTGAGATTGAAATGAGCACAGATAAAGTTCCTTAAGTCAAATATGGAATAGACAAGAGCTACTCCTTGCTCAACGAAATGGACTCAACACCCCATATTAAACGCCTAAGAATGTACCTGACTAGTAAGTATCTTAAAACCTATGGATTGCTATGTCTCCAAAAGTGAATCAAGCGTGTGTACAGGGGCATAAACGCAGCAGTGATAGGATTGGAGAGCTTTGGTGAGCAAATGAAGACCCTTTGAAGTCATATTGCATGGTACCCATTCCACGGGTCTCAACTCTCCAGGTTTAAGGTATTCTTCCTTCAGCTAAAACATGCATGTGGAACCCAGAGTATGATCAACCATGTGAACGGGAGACGTGTTCAAATATGTCTCAGTTTTCCTCCCCTGGTACTCGGGTGCAACATTCCAGACGCTTTACTAACACTCTCCCCACTTGGAGAGTCAGCGCCTTTAACCTCCTGTTTGGCCCAGTTTGCAATTTCTGCGGAAGATGAACAGGAATAGGGAACACCAATGAGAGACTAGCTGGAGGTGTCTGGACGGGCAAATTTAACTCTCATTTCCCACCAGGAAGAGGAAATAACCAAAGGCTCAGCGTGCCGTGCCGGAACCAGATTAGGGCCTGAAGCCATCCTGCGGTGTTGCGGCCAGCTCAAAAGAAAGCGAGTTGAAGAAAGGAGCTCAGGGGCACTGTAATTCACAAACCTGCAGAGTTATAAATGACAGCTATCGTCCAAAAATATACTGAAGTAAGGCTGCCAAGAGGACTTGAAAGCGGGGCAGAATTGCAGGAAACCGATTTCAGGAGGTAGACTGGAATTGCCTTGAAAGCATAGGAAAAGAGGCAGAACGTCCACAATGATGCACTTGGCCAAAAAGGGCGTATGCGTTTTTTCCTGAATATATTCAGAAAAAAACGCATACGCCCTTTTTGGCCAACCAAGCAAGCTTGCAAAGGAAATCTGCACTACAATGAAGTCTCACTTCCCCCCGGTCAAAAGGGCCATCTGAAAAAAGTGTAAAATCCAGAAAGGCAGGACAGGCCATGGAGAACTGGGAGCCTTGTTATGCTGATGGGCGGGATGTAAATTGCCAACAGACACTCGGGAGAAGTGTATGGTGTTTCCTGAAACATCTAAAAAACAAAGCAACAGAGCCTAGGGCACTTCCACTTATGGTCCTATAGCTTAGGGAAATTAAAATCAAAAAGACACAGCCACCCCAAAGTTTGGGACGCCTCTGTTTACAAGAACCTCGTTTACCGTACAAGTTCAATATCACAGAAAGTGAAAAATGGATAAAGAACTTGTGGTACTTACGTACAATGCAGTATCACTCAGCAATGAAATCTATGTCATCAGGCCCGTAGCAGCATAATGAGTGGATTCAGGTACGATGATTCTCACTGAAATAAGTCACACAGAAAAAGAAACATCATAAGATATCACTAATACACGGAATGTAAACTTGGCTACACAGGAACTGAATTCCAAAACAGAACAGGGTCTCAAATTTAGAAAACCAACTTATGCTTGCTTAAGGGGAAAGGTGAGTTGGGGTGCTGCATAAAACCAGAGATTGAAATGAGCACAGATAAAGTTCCTTAAGCCAAATATGGACTAGACAAGAGCTACTCCTTGCTCAACGAAATGGACTCAACACCCCATATTAAACGCCTAAGAATGTACCTGACTAGTAAGTATCTTAAAACCTATGGATTGCTATGTCTCCAAAAGAGAATCAAGCGTGTGTACAGGGGCATAAACGCAGCAGTGATAGGATTGGAGAGGTTTGGTGAGCAAATGAAGACCCTTTGAAGTCATATTGCATGGTACCCATTCCACGGGTCTCAACTCTCCAGGTTTAAGGTATTCTTCCTTCAGCTAAAACATGCATGTGGAACCCAGAGTATGATCAACCATGTGAACGGGAGACGTGTTCAAATATGTCTCAGTTTACCTCCCCTGGTACTCGGGTGCAACATTCCAGACGCTTTACTAACACTCTCCCCACTTGGAGAGTCAGCGCCTTTAACCTCCTGTTTGGCCCAGTTTGCAATTTCTGCGGAAGATGAACAGGAATAGGGAGAACCAATGAGAGACTAGCTGGAGGTGTCTGGACGGGCAAATTTAACTCTCATTTCCCACCAGGAAGAGGAATTAACCAAAGGCTCAGCGTGCCGTGCCGGAACCAGATTAGGGCCTGAAGCCATCCTGCCGTGTTGCGGCCAGGTCACAAGAAAGCGAGTTGAAGAAAGGAGCTCAGGGGCAAGGTAATTCACAAACCTGCAGAGTTATAAATGACAGCTATCGTCCAAAAATATACTGAAGTAAGGCTGCCAAGAGGACTCGAAAGCGGGGCAGAATTGCGGGAAACCGATTTCAGGAGGTAGACTGGAATTGCATTGAAAGCATAGGAAAAGAGGCAGAACGTCCACAATGATGCACTTGGCCAAAAAGGGCGTATGCGTTTTTTCCTGAATATATTCAGGAAAAAACGCATACGCCCTTTTTGGCCAACCAAGCAAACTTGCAAAGGAAATCTGCACTACAATGAAGTCTCACTTCCCCCCGGTCAAAAGGGCCATCTGAAAAAAGTGTAAAATCCAGAAAGGCAGGACAGGCCATGGAGAACTGGGAGCCTTGTTATGCTGATGGGCGGGATGTAAATTGCCAACAGACACTTGGGAGAAGTGTATGGTGTTTCCTGAAACATCTAAAAAACAAAGCAACAGAGCCTAGGGCACTTCCACTTATGGTCCTATAGCTTAGGGAAATTAAAATCAAAAAGACACAGCCACCCCAAAGTTTGGGACGCCTCTGTTTACAAGAACCTCGTTTACAGTACAAGTTCAACATCGCAGAAAGTGAAAAATGGATAAAGAACATGTGGTATTTACTCACAAAGCAATATCACTCAGCAATGAAATCTATGTCATCAGGCCCTTAGCAGCACAATGAGTAGATTCAGGTATGATGATTCTAACTGAAATAAGTCACACAGAAAAAGAAACATCATAAGATATCACTAATACACGGAATGTAAACTTGGCTACACAGGAACTGAATTACAGAACAGAACAGGGTCTCAAATTTAGAAAACCAACTTATGCTTGCTTAAGGGTAAAGGTGAGTTGGGGTGCTGCATAAAACCAGAGATTGAAACGAGCACAGATAAAGTTCCTTAAGCCAAATATGGAATAGACAAGAGCTACTCCTTGCTCAACGAAATGGACTCAACACCGCATATTAAACGCCTAAGAATGTACCTGACTAGTAAGTATCTTAAAACCTATGGATTGCTATGTCTCCGAAAGAGAATCAAGCATGTGTACAGGGGCATAAACGCAGCAGTGATAGGATTGGAGAGGTTCGGTGAGCAAATGAAGACCCTTTGAAGTCATATTGCATGGTACCCATTCCACGGGTTTCAACTACCCAGGTTTAAGGTATTCTTCCTTCAGCTAAAACATGCATGTGGAACCTAGAGTATGATCAACCATGTGATCGGGAGACGTGTTCAAATATGTCTCAGTTTTCGTACCCTGGTACTCAGGTGCAACATTCCAGATGCTTTACTAACACTCTCCTGACTTGCAGAGTCCGTCCGTTTAATCTCCTGTTTGGCCCAGTTTGCAATTTCTGCGGAAGATGAACAGGAATAGCGAGAACCAATGAGAGACTAGCTGGAGGTGTCTGGACGGGCAAATTTAACTCTCATTTCCCACCAGGAAGAGGAATTAACCAAAGGCTCAGCGTGCCGTGCCGGAACCAGATTAGGGCCTGAAGCCATCCTGCAGTGTTGCGGCCAGGTCACAAGAAAGCGAGTTGAAGAAAGCAGCTCAGGGGCACTGTAATTCACAAACCTCCAGAGTTATAAATGACAGCTATCGTCCAAAAATATACTGAAGTAAGGCTGCCAAGAGGACTTGAAAGCGGGGCAGAATTGCAGGAAACCGATTTCAGGAGGTAGACTGGAATTGCTTTGAAAGCATAGGAAAAGAGGCAGAACGTCCACAATGATGCACTTGGCCAAAAAGGGCGTATGCGTTTTTTCCTGAATATATTCAGGAAAAAACGCATACGCCCTTTTTGGCCAACCAAGCAAGCTTGCAAAGGAAATCTGCACTACAATGAAGTCTCACTTCCCCCCGGTCAAAAGGGCCATCTGAAAAAAGTGTAAAATCCAGAAAGGCAGGACAGGCCATGGAGAACTGGGAGCCTTGTTATGCTGATGGGCGGGATGTAAATTGCCAACAGACACTCGGGAGAAGTGTATGGTGTTTCCGGAAACATCTAAAAAACAAAGCAACAGAGCCTAGGGCACTTCCACTTATGGTCCTATAGCTTAGGGAAATTAAAATCAAAAAGACACAGCCACCCCAAAGTTTGGGACGCCTCTGTTTACAAGAACCTCGTTTACCGTACAAGTTCAATATCACAGAAAGTGAAAAATGGATAAAGAACTTGTGGTACTTACGTACAATGCAGTATCACTCAGCAATGAAATCTATGTCATCAGGCCCGTAGCAGCATAATGAGTGGATTCAGGTACGATGATTCTCACTGAAATAAGTCACACAGAAAAAGAAACATTATAAGATATCACTAATACACGGAATGTAAACTTGGCTACACAGGAACTGAATTCCAAAACAGAACAGGGTCTCAAATTTAGAAAACCAACTTATGCTTGCTTAAGGGGAAAGGTGAGTAGGGGTGCTGCATTAAACCAGAGATTGAAATGAGCACAGATAAAGTTCCTTAAGCCAAATATGGACTAGACAAGAGCTACTCCTTGCTCAACGAAATGGACTCAACACCCCATATTAAACGCCTAAGAATGTACCTGACTAGTAAGTATCTTAAAACCTATGGATTGCTATGTCTCCAAAAGAGAATCAAGCGTGTGTACAGGGGCATAAACGCAGCAGTGATAGGATTGGAGAGGTTCGGTGAGCAAATGAAGACCCTTTGAAGTCATATTGCATGGTACCCATTCCACGGGTCTCAACTCTCCAGGTTTAAGGTATTCTTCCTTCAGCTAAAACATGCATGTGGAACCCAGAGTATGATCAACCATGTGAATGGGAGACGTGTTCAAATATGTCTCAGTTTTCCTCCCCTGGTACTCGGGTGCAACATTCCAGACGCTTTACTAACACTCTCCCCACTTGGAGAGTCAGAGCCTTTAACCTCCTGTTTGGCCCAGTTTGCAATTTCTGCGGAAGATGAACAGGAATAGCGAGAACCAATGAGAGACTAGCTGGAGGTGTCTGGACGGGCAAATTTAACTCTCATTTCCCACCAGGAAGAGGAAATAACCAAAGGCTCAGCGTGCCGGGCCGGAACCAGATTAGGGCCTGAAACCATCCTGCGGTGTTGCGGCCAGCTCAAAAGAAAGCGAGTTGAAGAAAGGAGCTCAGGGGCACTGTAATTCACAAACCTGCAGAGTTATAAATGACAGCTATCGTCCAAAAATATACTGAAGTAAGGCTGCCAAGAGGACTTGAAAGCGGGGCAGAATTGCAGGAAACCGATTTCAGGAGGTAGACTGGAATTGCATTGAAAGCATAGGAAAAGAGGCAGAACGTCCACAATGATGCACTTGGCCAAAAAGGGCGTATGCGTTTTTTCCTGAATATATTCAGGAAAAAACGCATACGCCCTTTTTGGCCAACCAAGCAAGCTTGCAAAGGAAATCTGCACTACAATGAAGTCTCACTTCCCCCCGGTCAAAAGGGCCATCTGAAAAAAGTGTAAAATCCAGAAAGGCAGGACAGGCCATGGAGAACTGGGAGCCTTGTTATGCTGATGGGCGGGATGTAAATTGCCAACAGACACTCGGGAGAAGTGTATGGTGTTTCCTGAAACATCTAAAAAACAAAGCAACAGAGCCTAGGGCACTTCCACTTATGGTCCTATAGCTTAGGGAAATTAAAATAAAAAAGACACAGCCACCCCAAAGTTTGGGACGCCTCTGTTTACAAGAACCTCGTTTACCATACAAGTTCAATATCACAGAAAGTGAAAAATGGATAAAGAACTTGTGGTACTTACGTACAATGCAGTATCACTCAGCAATGAAATCTATGTCATCAGGCCCGTAGCAGCATAATGAGTGGATTCAGGTACGATGATTCTCACTGAAATAAGTCACACAGAAAAAGAAACATCATAAGATATCAGTAATACACGGAATGTAAACTTGGCTACACAGGAACTGAATTCCAAAACAGAACAGGGTCTCAAATTTAGAAAACCAACTTATGCTTGCTTAAGGGGAAAGCTGAGTTGGGGTGCTGCATAAAACCAGAGATTGAAATGAGCACAGATAAAGTTCCTTAAGCCAAATATGGACTAGACAAGAGCTACTCCTTGCTCAACGAAATGGACTCAACACCCCATATTAAACGCCTAAGAATGTACCTGACTAGTAAGTATCTTAAAACCTATGGATTGCTATGTCTCCAAAAGAGAATCAAGCGTGTGTACAGGGGCATAAACGCAGCAGTGATAGGATTGGAGAGGTTCGGTGAGCAAATGAAGACCCTTTGAAGTCATATTGCATGGTACCCATTCCACGGGTCTCAACTCTCCAGGTTTAAGGTATTCTTCCTTCAGCTAAAACATGCATGTGGAACCCAGAGTATGATCAACCATGTGAACGGGAGACGTGTTCAAATATGTCTCAGTTTTCCTCCCCTGGTACTCGGGTGCAACATTCCAGACGCTTTACTAACACTCTCCCCACTTGGAGAGTCAGCGCCTTTAACCTCCTGTTTGGCCCAGTTTGCAATTTCTGCGGAAGATGAACAGGAATAGGAAACACCAATGAGAGACTAGCTGGAGGTGTCTGGACGGGCAAATTTAACTCTCATTTCCCACCAGGAAGAGGAAATAACCAAAGGCTCAGCGTGCCGTGCCGGAACCAGATTAGGGCCTGAAGCCATCCTGCGGTGTTGCGGCCAGCTCAAAAGAAAGCGAGTTGAAGAAAGGAGCTCAGGGGCACTGTAATTCACAAACCTGCAGAGTTATAAATGACATCTATCGTCCAAAAATATACTGAAGTAAGGCTGCCAAGAGGACTTGAAAGCGGGGCAGAATTGCAGGAAACCGATTTCAGGAGGTAGACTGGAATTGCATTGGAAGCATAGGAAAAGAGGCAGAACGTCCACAATGATGCACTTGGCCAAAAAGGGCGTATGCGTTTTTTCCTGAATATATTCAGGAAAAAACGCATACGCCCTTTTTGGCCAACCAAGCAAGCTTGCAAAGGAAATCTGCACTACAATGAAGTCTCACTTCCCCCCGGTCAAAAGGGCCATCTGAAAAAAGTGTAAAATCCAGAAAGGCAGGACAGGCCATGGAGAACTGGGAGCCTTGTTATGCTGATGGGCGGGATGTAAATTGCCAACAGACACTCGGGAGAAGTGTATGGTGTTTCCTGAAACATCTAAAAAACAAAGCAACAGAGCCTAGGGCACTTCCACTTATGGTCCTATAGCTTAGGGAAATTAAAATCAAAAAGACACAGCCACCCCAAAGTTTGGGACGCCTCTGTTTACAAGAACCTCGTTTACCGTACAAGTTCAATATCACAGAAAGTGAAAAATGGATAAAGAAGTTGTGGTACTTACGTACAATGCAGTATCACTCAGCAATGAAATCTATGTCATCAGGCCCGTAGCAGCATAATGAGTGGATTCAGGTACGATGATTCTCACTGAAATAAGTCACACAGAAAAAGAAACATCATAAGATATCTGTAATACACGGAATGTAAACTTGGCTACACAGGAACTGAATTACAGAACAGAACAGGGTCTCAAATTTAGAAAACCAACTTATGCTTGCTTAAGGGGAAAGGTGAGTTGGGGTGCTGCATAAAACCAGAGATTGAAACGAGCACAGATAAATTTCCTTAAGCCAAATATGGACTAGACCAGAGCTACTCCTTGCTCAACGAAATGGACTAAACACCCCATATTAAACGCCTAAGAATGTACCTGACTAGTAAGTATCTTAAAACCTATGGATTGCTATGTCTCCAAAAGAGAATCAAGCGTGTGTACAGGGGCATAAACGCAGCAGTGATAGGATTGGAGAGGTTCGGTGAGCAAATGAAGACCCTTTGAAGTCATATTGCATGGTACCCATTCCACGGGTCTCAACTCTCCAGGTTTAAGGTATTCTTCCTTCAGCTAAAACATGCATGTGGAACCCAGAGTATGATCAACCATGTGAACGGGAGACGTGTTCAAATACGTCTCAGTTTTCCTCCCCTGGTACTCGGGTGCAACATTCCAGACGCTTTACTAACACTCTCCCCACTTGGAGAGTCAGCGCCTTTAACCTCCTGTTTGGCCCAGTTTGCAATTTCTGCGGAAGATGAACAGGAATAGGGAACACCAATGAGAGACTAGCTGGAGGTGTCTGGACGGGCAAATTTAACTCTCATTTCCCACCAGGAAGAGGAAATAAACAAAGGCTCAGCGTGCCGGGCCGGAACCAGATTAGGGCCTGAAGCCATCCTGCGGTGTTGCGGCCAGCTCAAAAGAAAGCGAGTTGAAGAAAGGAGCTCAGGGGCACTGTAATTCACAAACCTGCAGAGTTATAAATGACAGCTATCGTCCAAAAATATACTGAAGTAAGGCTGCCAAGAGGACTTGAAAGCGGGGCAGAATTGAAGGAAACCGATTTCAGGAGGTAGACTGGAATTGCATTGAAAGCATAGGAAAAGAGGCAGAACGTCCACAATGATGCACTTGGCCAAAAAGGGCGTATGCGTTTTTTCCTGAATATATTCAGGAAAAAACGCATACGCCCTTTTTGGCCAACCAAGCAAGCTTGCAAAGGAAATCTGCACTACAATGAAGTCTCACTTCCCCCCGGTCAAAAGGGCCATCTGAAAAAAGTGTAAAATCCAGAAAGGCAGGACAGGCCATGGAGAACTGGGAGCCTTGTTATGCTGATGGGCGGGATGTAAATTGCCAACAGACACTCGGGAGAAGTGTATGGTGTTTCCTGAAACATCTAAAAAACAAAGCAACAGAGCCTAGGGCACTTCCACTTATGGTCCTATAGCTTAGGGAAATTAAAATCAAAAAGACACAGCCACCCCAAAGTTTGGGACGCCTCTGTTTACAAGAACCTCGTTTACCGTACAAGTTCAACATCGCAGAAAGTGAAAAATGGATAAAGAAGTTGTGGTATTTACTTACAAAGCGATATCACTCAGCAATGAAATCTATGTCAACAGGCCCTTAGCAGCACAATGAGTGGATTCAGGTATGATGATTCTAACTGAAATAAGTCACACAGAAAAAGAAACATCATAAGATATCAGTAATACACGGAATGTAAACTTGGCTACACAGGAACTGAATTACAGAATAGAACAGGGTCTCAAATATAGAAAACCAACTTATGCTTGCTTAAGGGGAAAGGTGAGTTGGGGTGCTGCATAAAACCAGAGATTGAAACGAGCACAGATAAAGTTCCTTAAGCCAAATATGGAATAGACAAGAGCTACTCCTTGCTCAACGAAATGGACTCAACACCGCATATTAAACGCCTAAGAATGTACCTGACTAGTAAGTATCTTAAAACCTATGGATTGCTATGTCTCCGAAAGAGAATCAAGCATGTGTACAGGGGCATAAACGCAGCAGTGATAGGATTGGAGAGGTTCGGTGAGCAAATGAAGACCCTTTGAAGTCATATTGCATGGTACCCATTCCACGGGTTTCAACTACCCAGGTTTAAGGTATTCTTCCTTCAGCTAAAACATGCATGTGGAACCTAGAGTATGATCAACCATGTGATCGGGAGACGTGTTCAAATATGTCTCAGTTTTCGTACCCTGGTACTCGGGTGCAACATTCCAGACGCTTTACTAACACTCTCCCGACTTGGAGAGTCCGTCCCTTTAATCTCCTGTTTGGCCCAGTTTGCAATTTCTGCGGAAGATGAACAGGAATAGCGAGAACCAATGAGAGACTAGCTGGAGGTGTCTGGACGGGCAAATTTAACTCTCATTTCCCACCAGAAAGAGGAATTAACCAAAGGCTCAGCGTGCCGTGCCGGAACCAGATTAGGGCCTGAAGCTATCCTGCGGTGTTGCGGCCAGCTCAAAAAAAAGCGAGTTGAAGAAAGGAGCTCAGGGGCACTGTAATTCACAAACCTGCAGAGTTATAAATGACAGCTATCGTCCAAAAATATACTGAAGTAAGGCTGCCAAGAGGACTTGAAAGCGGGGCAGAATTGCAGGAAACCGATTTCAGGAGGTAGACTGGAATTGCATTGAAAGCATAGGAAAAGAGGCAGAACGTCCACAATGATGCACTTGGCCAAAAAGGGCGTATGCGTTTTTTCCTGAATATATTCAGGAAAAAACGCATACGCCCTTTTTGGCCAACCAAGCAAGCTTGCAAAGGAAATCTGCACTACAATGAAGTCTCACTTCCCCCCGGTCAAAAGGGCCATCTGAAAAAAGTGTAAAATCCAGAAAGGCAGGACAGGCCATGGATAACTGGGAGCCTTGTTATGCTGATGGACGGGATGTAAATTGCCAACAGACACTCGGGAGAAGTGTATGGTGTTTCCTGAAACATCTAAAAAACAAAGCAACAGAGCATAGGGCACTTCCACTTATGGTCCTATAGCTTAGGGAAATTAAAATCAAAAAGACACAGCCACCCCAAAGTTTGGGACGCCTCTGTTTACAAGAACCTCGTTTACCGTACAAGTTCAATATCACAGAAAGTGAAAAATGGATAAAGAACTTGTGGTACTTACGTACAATGCAGTATCACTCAGCAATGAAATCTATGTCATCAGGCCCGTAGCAGCATAATGAGTGGATTCAGGTACGATGATTCTCACTGAAATAAGTCACACAGAAAAAGAAACATCATAAAGTATCACTAATACACGGAATGTAAACTTGGCTACACAGGAACTGAATTCCAAAACAGAACAGGGTCTCAAATTTAGAAAACCAACTTATGCTTGCTTAAGGGGAAAGGTGAGTTGGGGTGCTGCATAAAACCAGAGATTGAAATGAGCACAGATAAAGTTCCTTAAGCCAAATATGGACTAGACAAGAGCTACTCCTTGCTCAACGAAATGGACTCAACACCGCATATTAAACGCCTAAGAATGTACCTGACTAGTAAGTATCTTAAAACCTATGGATTGCTATGTCTCCAAAAGAGAATCAAGCGTGTGTACAGGGGCATAAACGCAGCAGTGATAGGATTGGAGAGGTTCGGTGAGCAAATGAAGACCCTTTGAAGTCATATTGCATGGTACCCATTCCACGGGTCTCAACTCTCCAGGTTTAAGGTATTCTTCCTTCAGCTAAAACATGCATGTGGAACCCAGAGTATGATCAACCATGTGAACGGGAGACGTGTTCAAATACGTCTCAGTTTTCCTCCCCTGGTACTCGGGTGCAACATTCCAGACGCTTTACTAACACTCTCCCCACTTGGAGAGTCAGTGCCTTTAACCTCCTGTTTGGCCCAGTTTGCAATTTCTGCGGAAGATGAACAGGAATAGGGAACACCAATGAGAGACTAGCTGGAGGTGTCTGGACGGGCAAATTTAACTCTCATTTCCCACCAGGAAGAGGAAATAACCAAAGGCTCAGCGTGCCGTGCCGGAACCAGATTAAGGCCTGAAGCCATCCTGCGGTGTTGCGGCCAGCTCAAAAGAAAGCGAGTTGAAGAAAGGAGCTCAGGGGCACTGTAATTCACAAACCTGCAGAGTTATAAATGACAGCTTTCGTCCAAAAATATACTGAAGTAAGGCTGCCAAGAGGACTTGAAAGCGGGGCAGAATTGCAGGAAACCGATTTCAGGAGGTAGACTGGAATTGCATTGAAAGCATAGGAAAAGAGGCAGAACGTCCACAATGATGCACTTGGCCAAAAAGGGCGTATGCGTTTTTTCCTGAATATATTCAGGAAAAAACGCATACGCCCTTTTTGGCCAACCAAGCAAGCTTGCAAAGGAAATCTGCACTACAATGAAGTCTCACTTCCCCCCGGTCAAAAGGGCCATCTGAAAAAAGTGTAAAATCCAGAAAGGCAGGACAGGCCATGGAGAACTGGGAGCCTTGTTATGCTGATGGGCGGGATGTAAATTGCCAACAGACACTCGGGAGAAGTGTATGGTGTTTCCTGAAACATCTAAAAAACAAAGCAACAGAGCCTAGGGCACTTCCACTTATGGTCCTATAGCTTAGGGAAATTAAAATCAAAAAGACACAGCCACCCCAAAGTTTGGGACGCCTCTGTTTACAAGAACCTCGTTTACCGTACAAGTTCAATATCACAGAAAGTGAAAAATGGATAAAGAAGTTGTGGTACTTACGTACAATGCAGTATCACTCAGCAATGAAATCTATGTCATCAGGCCCGTAGCAGCATAATGAGTGGATTCAGGTACGATGATTCTCACTGAAATAAGTCACACAGAAAAAGAAACATCATAAGATATCTGTAATACACGGAATGTAAACTTGGCTACACAGGAACTGAATTACAGAACAGAACAGGGTCTCAAATTTAGAAAACCAACTTATGCTTGCTTAAGGGGAAAGGTGAGTTGGGGTGCTGCATAAAACCAGAGATTGAAACGAGCACAGATAAAGTTCCTTAAGCCAAATATGGACTAGACAAGAGCTACTCCTTGCTCAACGAAATGGACTCAACACCCCATATTAAACGCCTAAGAATGTACCTGACTAGTAAGTATCTTAAAACCTATGGATTGCTATGTCTCCAAAAGAGAATCAAGCGTGTGTACAGGGGCATAAACGCAGCAGTGATAGGATTGGAGAGGTTCGGTGAGCAAATGAAGACCCTTTGAAGTCATATTGCATGGTACCCATTCCACGGGTCTCAACTCTCCAGGTTTAAGGTATTCTTCCTTCAGCTAAAACATGCATGTGGAACCCAGAGTATGATCAACCATGTGAACGGGAGACGTGTTCAAATACGTCTCAGTTTTCCTCCCCTGGTACTCGGGTGCAACATTCCAGACGCTTTACTAACACTCTCCCCACTTGGAGAGTCAGCGCCTTTAACCTCCTGTTTGGCCCAGTTTGCAATTTCTGCGGAAGATGAACAGGAATAGGGAACACCAATGAGAGACTAGCTGGAGGTGTCTGGACGGGCAAATTTAACTCTCATTTCCCACCAGGAAGAGGAAATAACCAAAGGCTCAGCGTGCCGTGCCGGAACCAGATTAGGGCCTGAAGCCATCCTGCGGTGTTGCGGCCAGCTCAAAAGAAAGCGAGTTGAAGAAAGGAGCTCAGGGGCACTGTAATTCACAAACGTGCAGCGTTATAAATGACAGCTATCGTCCAAAAATATACTGAAGTAAGGCTGCCAAGAGGACTTGAAAGCGGGGCAGAATTGCAGGAAACCGATTTCAGGAGGTAGACTGGAATTGCATTGAAAGCATAGGAAAAGAGGCAGAACGTCCACAATGATGCACTTGGCCAAAAAGGGCGTATGCGTTTTTTCCTGAATATATTCAGGAAAAAACGCATACGCCCTTTTTGGCCAACCAAGCAAGCTTGCAAAGGAAATCTGCACTACAATGAAGTCTCACTTCCCCCCGGTCAAAAGGGCCATCTGAAAAAAGTGTAAAATCCAGAAAGGCAGGACAGGCCATGGAGAACTGGGAGCCTTGTTATGCTGATGGGCGGGATGTAAATTGCCAACAGACACTCGGGAGAAGTGTATGGTGTTTCCTGAAACATCTAAAAAACAAAGCAACAGAGCCTAGGGCACTTCCACTTATGGTCCTATAGCTTAGGGAAATTAAAATCAAAAAGACACAGCCACCCCAAAGTTTGGGACGCCTCTGTTTACAAGAACCTCGTTTACCGTACAAGTTCAATATCACAGAAAGTGAAAAATGGATAAAGAAGTTGTGGTACTTACGTACAATGCAGTATCACTCAGCAATGAAATCTATGTCATCAGGCCCGTAGCAGCATAATGAGTGGATTCAGGTACGATGATTCTCACTGAAATAAGTCACACAGAAAAAGAAACATCATAAGATATCTGTAATACACGGAATGTAAACTTGGCTACACAGGAACTGAATTACAGAACAGAACAGGGTCTCAAATTTAGAAAACCAACTTATGCTTGCTTAAGGGGAAAGGTGAGTTGGGGTGCTGCATAAAACCAGAGATTGAAATGAGCACAGATAAAGTTCCTTAAGCCAAATATGGACTAGACAAGAGCTACTCCTTGCTCAACGAAATGGACTCAACACCCCATATTAAACGCCTAAGAATGTACCTGACTAGTAAGTATCTTAAAACCTATGGATTGCTATGTCTCCAAAAGAGAATCAAGCGTGTGTACAGGGGCATAAACGCAGCAGTGATAGGATTGGAGAGGTTCGGTGAGCAAATGAAGACCCTTTGAAGTCATATTGCATGGTACCCATTCCACGGGTCTCAACTCTCCAGGTTTAAGGTATTCTTCCTTCAGCTAAAACATGCATGTGGAACCCAGAGTACGATCAACCATGTGAACGGGAGACGTGTTCAAATACGTCTCAGTTTTCCTCCCCTGGTACTCGGGTGCAACATTCCAGATGCTTTACTAACACTCTCCCCACTTGGAGAGTCAGCGCCTTTAACCTCCTGTTTGGCCCAGTTTGCAATTTCTGCGGAAGATGAACAGGAATAGGGAACACCAATGAGAGACTAGCTGGAGGTGTCTGGACGGGCAAATTTAACTCTCATTTCCCACCAGGAAGAGGAAATAACCAAAGGCTCAGCGTGCCGTGCCGGAACCAGATTAGGGCCTGAAGCCATCCTGCGGTGTTGCGGCCAGCTCAAAAGAAAGCGAGTTGAAGAAAGGAGCTCAGGGGCACTGTAATTCACAAACCTGCAGCGTTATAAATGACAGCTTTCGTCCAAAAATATACTGAAGTAAGGCTGCCAAGAGGACTTGAAAGCGGGGCAGAATTGCAGGAAACCGATTTCAGGAGGTAGACTGGAATTGCATTGAAAGCATAGGAAAAGAGGCAGAACGTCCACAATGATGCACTTGGCCAAAAAGGGCGTATGCGTTTTTTCCTGAATATATTCAGGAAAAAACGCATACGCCCTTTTTGGCCAACCAAGCAAGCTTGCAAAGGAAATCTGCACTACAATGAAGTCTCACTTCCCCCCGGTCAAAAGGGCCATCTGAAAAAAGTGTAAAATCCAGAAAGGCAGGACAGGCCATGGAGAACTGGGAGCCTTGTTATGCTGATGGGCGGGATGTAAATTGCCAACAGACACTCGGGAGAAGTGTATGGTGTTTCCTGAAACATCTAAAAAACAAAGCAACAGAGCCTAGGGCACTTCCACTTATGGTCCTATAGCTTAGGGAAATTAAAATCAAAAAGACACAGCCACCCCAAAGTTTGGGACGCCTCTGTTTACAAGAACCTCGTTTACCGTACAAGTTCAACATCGCAGAAAATGAAAAATGGATAAAGAAGTTGTGGTATTTACTTACAAAGCAATATCACTCAGCAATGAAATCTATGTCATCAGGCCCGTAGCAGCATAATGAGTGGATTCAGGTACGATGATTCTCACTGAAATAAGTCACACAGAAAAAGAAACATCATAAGATACCACTAATACACGGAATGTAAACTTGGCTACACAGGAACTGAATTCCAAAACATAACAGGGTCTCAAATTTAGAAAACCAACTTATGCTTGCTTAAGGGGAAAGGTGAGTTGGGGTGCTGCATAAAACCATAGATTGAAATGAGCACAGATAAAGTTCCTTAAGCCAAATATGGACTAGACAAGAGCTACTCCTTGCTCAACGAAATGGACTCAACACCCCATATTAAACGCCTAAGAATGTACCTGACTAGTAAGTATCTTAAAACCTATGGATTGCTATGTCTCCAAAAGAGAATCAAGCGTGTGTACAGGGGCATAAACGCAGCAGTGATAGGATTGGAGAGGTTCGGTGAGCAAATGAAGACCCTTTGAAGTCATATTGCATGGTACCCATTCCACGGGTCTCAACTCTCCAGGTTTAAGGTATTCTTCCTTCAGCTAAAACATGCATGTGGAACCCAGAGTATGATCAACCATGTGAACGGGAGACGTGTTCAAATACGTCTCAGTTTTCCTCCCCTGGTACTCGGGTGCAACATTCCAGACGCTTTACTAACACTCTCCCCACTTGGAGAGTCAGCGCCTTTAACCTCCTGTTTGGCCCAGTTTGCAATTTCTGCGGAAGATGAACAGGAATAGGGAACACCAATGAGAGACTAGCTGGAGGTGTCTGGACGGGCAAATTTAACTCTCATTTCCCACCAGGAAGAGGAAATAACCAAAGGCTCAGCGTGCCGTGCCGGAACCAGATTAGGGCCTGAAGCCATCCTGCGGTGTTGCGGCCAGCTCAAAAGAAAGCGAGTTGAAGAAAGGAGCTCAGGGGCACTGTAATTCACAAACCTGCAGAGTTATAAATGACAGCTTTCGTCCAAAAATATACTGAAGTAAGGCTGCCAAGAGGACTTGAAAGCGGGGCAGAATTGCAGGAAACCGATTTCAGGAGGTAGACTGGAATTGCATTGAAAGCATAGGAAAAGAGGCAGAACGTCCACAATGATGCACTTGGCCAAAAAGGGCATATGCGTTTTTTCCTGAATATATTCAGGAAAAAACGCATACGCCCTTTTTGGCCAACCAAGCAAGCTTGCAAAGGAAATCTGCACTACAATGAAGTCTCACTTCCCCCCGGTCAAAAGGGCCATCTGAAAAAAGTGTAAAATCCAGAAAGACAGGACAGGCCATGGAGAACTGGGAGCCTTGTTATGCTGATGGGCGGGATGTAAATTGCCAACAGACACTCGGGAGAAGTGTATGGTGTTTCCTGAAACATCTAAAAAACAAAGCAACAGAGCCTAGGGCACTTCCACTTATGGTCCTATAGCTTAGGGAAATTAAAATCAAAAAGACACAGCCACCCCAAAGTTTGGGACGCCTCTGTTTACAAGAACCTCGTTTACCGTACAAGTTCAACATCGCAGAAAGTGAAAAATGGATAAAGAAGTTGTGGTATTTACTTACAAAGCAATATCACTCAGCAATGAAATCTATGTCAACAGGCCCTTAGCAGCACAATGAGTGGATTCAGGTATGATGATTCTAACTGAAATAAGTCACACAGAAAAAGAAACATCATAAGATATCAGTAATACACGGAATGTAAACTTGGCTACACAGGAACTGAATTACAGAACAGAACAGGGTCTCAAATTTAGAAAACCAACTTATGCTTGCTTAAGGGGAAAGGTGAGTTGGGGTGCTGCATAAAACCAGAGATTGAAACGAGCACAGATAAAGTTCCTTAAGCCAAATATGGAATAGACAAGAGCTACTCCTTGCTCAACGAAATGGACTCAACACCGCATATTAAACGCCTAAGAATGTACCTGACTAGTAAGTATCTTAAAACCTATGGATTGCTATGTCTCCGAAAGAGAATCAAGCATGTGTACAGGGGCATAAACGCAGCAGTGATAGGATTGGAGAGGTTCGGTGAGCAAATGAAGACCCTTTGAAGTCATATTGCATGGTACCCATTCCACGGGTCTCAACTCTCCAGGTTTAAGGTATTCTTCCTTCAGCTAAAACATGCATGTGGAACCCAGAGTATGATCAACCATGTGAACGGGAGACGTGTTCAAATACGTCTCAGTTTTCCTCCCCTGGTACTCGGGTGCAACATTCCAGATGCTTTACTAACACTCTCCCCACTTGGAGAGTCAGCGCCTTTAACCTCCTGTTTGGCCCAGTTTGCAATTTCTGCGGAAGATGAACAGGAATAGGGAACACCAATGAGAGACTAGCTGGAGGTGTCTGGACGGGCAAATTTAACTCTCATTTCCCACCAGGAAGAGGAAATAACCAAAGGCTCAGCGTGCCGTGCCGGAACCAGATTAGGGCCTGAAGCCATCCTGCGGTGTTGCGGCCAGCTCAAAAGAAAGCGAGTTGAAGAAAGGAGCTCAGGGGCACTGTAATTCACAAACCTGCAGAGTTATAAATGACAGCTTTCGTCCAAAAATATACTGAAGTAAGGCTGCCAAGAGGACTTGAAAGCGGGGCAGAATTGCAGGAAACCGATTTCAGGAGGTAGACTGGAATTGCATTGAAAGCATAGGAAAAGAGGCAGAACGTCCACAATGATGCACTTGGCCAAAAAGGGCATATGCGTTTTTTCCTGAATATATTCAGGAAAAAACGCATACGCCCTTTTTGGCCAACCAAGCAAGCTTGCAAAGGAAATCTGCACTACAATGAAGTCTCACTTCACCCCGGTCAAAAGGGCCATCTGAAAAAAGTGTAAAATCCAGAAAGGCAGGACAGGCCATGGAGAACTGGGAGCCTTGTTATGCTGATGGGCGGGATGTAAATTGCCAACAGACACTCGGGAGAAGTGTATGGTGTTTCCTGAAACATCTAAAAAACAAAGCAACAGAGCCTAGGGCACTTCCACTTATGGTCCTATAGCTTAGGGAAATTAAAACCAAAAGACACAGCCACCCCAAAGTTTGGGACGCCTCTGTTTACAAGAACCTCGTTTACCGTACAAGTTCAACATCGCAGAAAATGGAAAATGGATAAAGAAGTTGTGGTATTTACTTACAAAGCAATATCACTCAGCAATGAAATCTATGTCATCAGGCCCGTAGCAGCATAATGAGTGGATTCAGGTACGATGATTCTCACTGAAATAAGTCACACAGAAAAAGAAACATCATAAGATATCACTAATACACGGAATGTAAACTTGGCTACACAGGAACTGAATTCCAAAACAGAACAGGGTCTCAAATTTAGAAAACCAACTTATGCTTGCTTAAGGGGAAAGGTGAGTTGGGGTGCTGCATAAAACCAGAGATTGAAATGAGCACAGATAAAGTTCCTTAAGCCAAATATGGAATAGACAAGAGCTACTCCTTGCTCAACGAAATGGACTCAACACCGCATATTAAACGCCTAAGAATGTACCTGACTAGTAAGTATCTTAAAACCTATGGATTGCTATGTCTCCGAAAGAGAATCAAGCATGTGTACAGGCGCATAAACGCAGCAGTGATAGGATTGGAGAGGTTTGGTGAACAAATGAATACCCTTTGAAGTCATATTGCATGGTACCCATTCCACGGGTCTCAACTCTCCAGGTTTAAGGTATTCTTCCTTCAGCTAAAACATGCATGTGGAACCCAGAGTATGATCAACCATGTGAACGGGAGACGTGTTCAAATACGTCTCAGTTTTCCTCCCCTGGTACTCGGGTGCAACATTCCAGACGCTTTACTAACACTCTCCCCACTTGGAGAGTCAGCGCCTTTAACCTCCTGTTTGGCCCAGTTTGCAATTTCTGCGGAAGATGAACAGGAATAGGGAACACCAATGAGAGACTAGCTGGAGGTGTCTGGACGGGCAAATTTAACTCTCATTTCCCACCAGGAAGAGGAAATAACCAAAGGCTCAGCGTGCCGTGCCGGAACCAGATTAGGGCCTGAAGCCATCCTGCGGTGTTGCGGCCAGCTCAAAAGAAAGCGAGTTGAAGAAAGGAGCTCAGGGGCACTGTAATTCACAAACCTGCAGAGTTATAAATGACAGCTTTCGTCCAAAAATATACTGAAGTAAGGCTGCCAAGAGGACTTGAAAGCGGGGCAGAATTGCAGGAAACCGATTTCAGGAGGTAGACTGGAATTGCATTGAAAGCATAGGAAAAGAGGCAGAACGTCCACAATGATGCACTTGGCCAAAAAGGGCATATGCGTTTTTTCCTGAATATATTCAGGAAAAAACGCATACGCCCTTTTTGGCCAACCAAGCAAGCTTGCAAAGGAAATCTGCACTACAATGAAGTCTCACTTCCCCCCGGTCAAAAGGGCCATCTGAAAAAAGTGTAAAATCCAGAAAGACAGGACAGGCCATGGAGAACTGGGAGCCTTGTTATGCTGATGGGCGGGATGTAAATTGCCAACAGACACTCGGGAGAAGTGTATGGTGTTTCCTGAAACATCTAAAAAACAAAGCAACAGAGCCTAGGGCACTTCCACTTATGGTCCTATAGCTTAGGGAAATTAAAATCAAAAAGACACAGCCACCCCAAAGTTTGGGACGCCTCTGTTTACAAGAACCTCGTTTACCGTACAAGTTCAACATCGCAGAAAGTGAAAAATGGATAAAGAAGTTGTGGTATTTACTTACAAAGCAATATCACTCAGCAATGAAATCTATGTCAACAGGCCCTTAGCAGCACAATGAGTGGATTCAGGTATGATGATTCTAACTGAAATAAGTCACACAGAAAAAGAAACATCATAAGATATCAGTAATACACGGAATGTAAACTTGGCTACACAGGAACTGAATTACAGAACAGAACAGGGTCTCAAATTTAGAAAACCAACTTATGCTTGCTTAAGGGGAAAGGTGAGTTGGGGTGCTGCATAAAACCAGAGATTGAAACGAGCACAGATAAAGTTCCTTAAGCCAAATATGGAATAGACAAGAGCTACTCCTTGCTCAACGAAATGGACTCAACACCGCATATTAAACGCCTAAGAATGTACCTGACTAGTAAGTATCTTAAAACCTATGGATTGCTATGTCTCCGAAAGAGAATCAAGCATGTGTACAGGGGCATAAACGCAGCAGTGATAGGATTGGAGAGGTTCGGTGAGCAAATGAAGACCCTTTGAAGTCATATTGCATGGTACCCATTCCACGGGTCTCAACTCTCCAGGTTTAAGGTATTCTTCCTTCAGCTAAAACATGCATGTGGAACCCAGAGTATGATCAACCATGTGAACGGGAGACGTGTTCAAATACGTCTCAGTTTTCCTCCCCTGGTACTCGGGTGCAACATTCCAGACGCTTTACTAACACTCTCCCCACTTGGAGAGTCAGCGCCTTTAACCTCCTGTTTGGCCCAGTTTGCAATTTCTGCGGAAGATGAACAGGAATAGGGAACACCAATGAGAGACTAGCTGGAGGTGTCTGGACGGGCAAATTTAACTCTCATTTCCCACCAGGAAGAGGAAATAACCAAAGGCTCAGCGTGCCGTGCCGGAACCAGATTAGGGCCTGAAGCCATCCTGCGGTGTTGCGGCCAGCTCAAAAGAAAGCGAGTTGAAGAAAGGAGCTCAGGGGCACTGTAATTCACAAACCTGCAGAGTTATAAATGACAGCTTTCGTCCAAAAATATACTGAAGTAAGGCTGCCAAGAGGACTTGAAAGCGGGGCAGAATTGCAGGAAACCGATTTCAGGAGGTAGACTGGAATTGCATTGAAAGCATAGGAAAAGAGGCAGAACGTCCACAATGATGCACTTGGCCAAAAAGGGCATATGCGTTTTTTCCTGAATATATTCAGGAAAAAACGCATACGCCCTTTTTGGCCAACCAAGCAAGCTTGCAAAGGAAATCTGCACTACAATGAAGTCTCACTTCACCCCGGTCAAAAGGGCCATCTGAAAAAAGTGTAAAATCCAGAAAGGCAGGACAGGCCATGGAGAACTGGGAGCCTTGTTATGCTGATGGGCGGGATGTAAATTGCCAACAGACACTCGGGAGAAGTGTATGGTGTTTCCTGAAACATCTAAAAAACAAAGCAACAGAGCCTAGGGCACTTCCACTTATGGTCCTATAGCTTAGGGAAATTAAAACCAAAAGACACAGCCACCCCAAAGTTTGGGACGCCTCTGTTTACAAGAACCTCGTTTACCGTACAAGTTCAACATCGCAGAAAATGGAAAATGGATAAAGAAGTTGTGGTATTTACTTACAAAGCAATATCACTCAGCAATGAAATCTATGTCATCAGGCCCGTAGCAGCATAATGAGTGGATTCAGGTACGATGATTCTCACTGAAATAAGTCACACAGAAAAAGAAACATCATAAGATATCACTAATACACGGAATGTAAACTTGGCTACACAGGAACTGAATTCCAAAACAGAACAGGGTCTCAAATTTAGAAAACCAACTTATGCTTGCTTAAGGGGAAAGGTGAGTTGGGGTGCTGCATAAAACCAGAGATTGAAATGAGCACAGATAAAGTTCCTTAAGCCAAATATGGAATAGACAAGAGCTACTCCTTGCTCAACGAAATGGACTCAACACCGCATATTAAACGCCTAAGAATGTACCTGACTAGTAAGTATCTTAAAACCTATGGATTGCTATGTCTCCGAAAGAGAATCAAGCATGTGTACAGGCGCATAAACGCAGCAGTGATAGGATTGGAGAGGTTTGGTGAACAAATGAATACCCTTTGAAGTCATATTGCATGGTACCCATTCCACGGGTCTCAACTCTCCAGGTTTAAGGTATTCTTCCTTCAGCTAAAACATGCATGTGGAACCCAGAGTATGATCAACCATGTGAACGGGAGACGTGTTCAAATACGTCTCAGTTTTCCTCCCCTGGTACTCGGGTGCAACATTCCAGACGCTTTACTAACACTCTCCCCACTTGGAGAGTCAGCGCCTTTAACCTCCTGTTTGGCCCAGTTTGCAATTTCTGCGGAAGATGAACAGGAATAGGGAACACCAATGAGAGACTAGCTGGAGGTGTCTGGACGGGCAAATTTAACTCTCATTTCCCACCAGGAAGAGGAAATAACCAAAGGCTCAGCGTGCCATGCCGGAACCAGATTAGGGCCTGAAGCCATCCTGCGGTGTTGCGGCCAGCTCAAAAGAAAGCGAGTTGAAGAAAGGAGCTCAGGGGCACTGTAATTCACAAACCTGCAGAGTTATAAATGACAGCTTTCGTCCAAAAATATACTGAAGTAAGGCTGCCAAGAGGACTTGAAAGCGGGGCAGAATTGCAGGAAACCGATTTCAGGAGGTAGACTGGAATTGCATTGAAAGCATAGGAAAAGAGGCAGAACGTCCACAATGATGCACTTGGCCAAAAAGGGCATATGCGTTTTTTCCTGAATATATTCAGGAAAAAACGCATACGCCCTTTTTGGCCAACCAAGCAAGCTTGCAAAGGAAATCTGCACTACAATGAAGTCTCACTTCCCCCCGGTCAAAAGGGCCATCTGAAAAAAGTGTAAAATCCAGAAAGACAGGACAGGCCATGGAGAACTGGGAACCTTGTTATGCTGATGGGCGGGATGTAAATTGCCAACAGACACTCGGGAGAAGTGTATGGTGTTTCCTGAAACATCTAAAAAACAAAGCAACAGAGCCTAGGGCACTTCCACTTATGGTCCTATAGCTTAGGGAAATTAAAATCAAAAAGACACAGCCACCCCAAAGTTTGGGACGCCTCTGTTTACAAGAACCTCGTTTACCGTACAAGTTCAACATCGCAGAAAGTGAAAAATGGATAAAGAAGTTGTGGTATTTACTTACAAAGCAATATCACTCAGCAATGAAATCTATGTCAACAGGCCCTTAGCAGCACAATGAGTGGATTCAGGTATGATGATTCTAACTGAAATAAGTCACACAGAAAAAGAAACATCATAAGATATCAGTAATACACGGAATGTAAACTTGGCTACACAGGAACTGAATTACAGAACAGAACAGGGTCTCAAATTTAGAAAACCAACTTATGCTTGCTTAAGGGGAAAGGTGAGTTGGGGTGCTGCATAAAACCAGAGATTGAAACGAGCACAGATAAAGTTCCTTAAGCCAAATATGGAATAGACAAGAGCTACTCCTTGCTCAACGAAATGGACTCAACACCGCATATTAAACGCCTAAGAATGTACCTGACTAGTAAGTATCTTAAAACCTATGGATTGCTATGTCTCCGAAAGAGAATCAAGCATGTGTACAGGGGCATAAACGCAGCAGTGATAGGATTGGAGAGGTTCGGTGAGCAAATGAAGACCCTTTGAAGTCATATTGCATGGTACCCATTCCACGGGTCTCAACTCTCCAGGTTTAAGGTATTCTTCCTTCAGCTAAAACATGCATGTGGAACCCAGAGTATGATCAACCATGTGAACGGGAGACGTGTTCAAATACGTCTCAGTTTTCCTCCCCTGGTACTCGGGTGCAACATTCCAGACGCTTTACTAACACTCTCCCCACTTGGAGAGTCAGCGCCTTTAACCTCCTGTTTGGCCCAGTTTGCAATTTCTGCGGAAGATGAACAGGAATAGGGAACACCAATGAGAGACTAGCTGGAGGTGTCTGGACGGGCAAATTTAACTCTCATTTCCCACCAGGAAGAGGAAATAACCAAAGGCTCAGCGTGCCGTGCCGGAACCAGATTAGGGCCTGAAGCCATCCTGCGGTGTTGCGGCCAGCTCAAAAGAAAGCGAGTTGAAGAAAGGAGCTCAGGGGCACTGTAATTCACAAACCTGCAGAGTTATAAATGACAGCTTTCGTCCAAAAATATACTGAAGTAAGGCTGCCAAGAGGACTTGAAAGCGGGGCAGAATTGCAGGAAACCGATTTCAGGAGGTAGACTGGAATTGCATTGAAAGCATAGGAAAAGAGGCAGAACGTCCACAATGATGCACTTGGCCAAAAAGGGCATATGCGTTTTTTCCTGAATATATTCAGGAAAAAACGCATACGCCCTTTTTGGCCAACCAAGCAAGCTTGCAAAGGAAATCTGCACTACAATGAAGTCTCACTTCACCCCGGTCAAAAGGGCCATCTGAAAAAAGTGTAAAATCCAGAAAGGCAGGACAGGCCATGGAGAACTGGGAGCCTTGTTATGCTGATGGGCGGGATGTAAATTGCCAACAGACACTCGGGAGAAGTGTATGGTGTTTCCTGAAACATCTAAAAAACAAAGCAACAGAGCCTAGGGCACTTCCACTTATGGTCCTATAGCTTAGGGAAATTAAAACCAAAAGACACAGCCACCCCAAAGTTTGGGACGCCTCTGTTTACAAGAACCTCGTTTACCGTACAAGTTCAACATCGCAGAAAATGGAAAATGGATAAAGAAGTTGTGGTATTTACTTACAAAGCAATATCACTCAGCAATGAAATCTATGTCATCAGGCCCGTAGCAGCATAATGAGTGGATTCAGGTACGATGATTCTCACTGAAATAAGTCACACAGAAAAAGAAACATCATAAGATATCACTAATACACGGAATGTAAACTTGGCTACACAGGAACTGAATTCCAAAACAGAACAGGGTCTCAAATTTAGAAAACCAACTTATGCTTGCTTAAGGGGAAAGGTGAGTTGGGGTGCTGCATAAAACCAGAGATTGAAATGAGCACAGATAAAGTTCCTTAAGCCAAATATGGAATAGACAAGAGCTACTCCTTGCTCAACGAAATGGACTCAACACCGCATATTAAACGCCTAAGAATGTACCTGACTAGTAAGTATCTTAAAACCTATGGATTGCTATGTCTCCGAAAGAGAATCAAGCATGTGTACAGGCGCATAAACGCAGCAGTGATAGGATTGGAGAGGTTTGGTGAACAAATGAATACCCTTTGAAGTCATATTGCATGGTACCCATTCCACGGGTCTCAACTCTCCAGGTTTAAGGTATTCTTCCTTCAGCTAAAACATGCATGTGGAACCCAGAGTATGATCAACCATGTGAACGGGAGACGTGTTCAAATACGTCTCAGTTTTCCTCCCCTGGTACTCGGTTGCAACATTCCAGACGCTTTACTAACACTCTCCCCACTTGGAGAGTCAGCGCCTTTAACCTCCTGTTTGGCCCAGTTTGCAATTTCTGCGGAAGATGAACAGGAATAGGGAACACCAATGAGAGACTAGCTGGAGGTGTCTGGACGGGCAAATTTAACTCTCATTTCCCACCAGGAAGAGGAAATAACCAAAGGCTCAGCGTGCCGTGCCGGAACCAGATTAGGGCCTGAAGCCATCCTGCGGTGTTGCGGCCAGCTCAAAAGAAAGCGAGTTGAAGAAAGGAGCTCAGGGGCACTGTAATTCACAGACCTGCAGCGTTATAAATGACAGCTTTCGTCCAAAAATATACTGAAGTAAGGCTGCCAAGAGGACTTGAAAGCGGGGCAGAATTGCAGGAAACCGATTTCAGGAGGTAGACTGGAATTGCATTGAAAGCATAGGAAAAGAGGCAGAACGTCCACAATGATGCACTTGGCCAAAAAGGGCGTATGCGTTTTTTCCTGAATATATTCAGGAAAAAACGCATACACCCTTTTTGGCCAACCAAGCAAGCTTGCAAAGGAAATCTGCACTACAATGAAGTCTCACTTCCCCCCGGTCAAAAGGGCCATCTGAAAAAAGTGTAAAATCCAGAAAGGCAGGACAGGCCATGGAGAACTGGGAGCCTTGTTATGCTGATGGGCGGGATGTAAATTGCCAACAGACACTCGGGAGAAGTGTATGGTGTTTCCTGAAACATCTAAAAAACAAAGCAACAGAGCCTAGGGCACTTCCACTTATGGTCCTATAGCTTAGGGAAATTAAAATCAAAAAGACACAGCCACCCCAAAGTTTGGGACGCCTCTGTTTACAAGAACCTCGTTTACCGTACAAGTTCAACATCGCAGAAAGTGAAAAATGGATAAAGAAGTTGTGGTATTTACTTACAAAGCAATATCACTCAGCAATGAAATCTATGTCAACAGGCCCTTAGCAGCACAATGAGTGGATTCAGGTATGATGATTCTAACTGAAATAAGTCACACAGAAAAAGAAACATCATAAGATATCAGTAATACACGGAATGTAAACTTGGCTACACAGGAACTGAATTACAGAACAGAACAGGGTCTCAAATTTAGAAAACCAACTTATGCTTGCTTAAGGGGAAAGGTGAGTTGGGGTGCTGCATAAAACCAGAGATTGAAACGAGCACAGATAAAGTTCCTTAAGCCAAATATGGACTAGACAAGAGCTACTCCTTGCTCAACGAAATGGACTCAACACCGCATATTAAACGCCTAAGAATGTACCTGACTAGTAAGTATCTTAAAACCTATGGATTGCTATGTCTCCGAAAGAGAATCAAGCATGTGTACAGGGGCATAAACGCAGCAGTGATAGGATTGGAGAGGTTCGGTGAGCAAATGAAGACCCTTTGAAGTCATATTGCATGGTACCCATTCCACGGGTCTCAACTCTCCAGGTTTAAGGTATTCTTCCTTCAGCTAAAACATGCATGTGGAACCCAGAGTATGATCAACCATGTGAACGGGAGACGTGTTCAAATACGTCTCAGTTTTCCTCCCCTGGTACTCGGGTGCAACATTCCAGATGCTTTACTAACACTCTCCCCACTTGGAGAGTCAGCGCCTTTAACCTCCTGTTTGGCCCAGTTTGCAATTTCTGCGGAAGATGAACAGGAATAGGGAACACCAATGAGAGACTAGCTGGAGGTGTCTGGACGGGCAAATTTAACTCTCATTTCCCACCAGGAAGAGGAAATAACCAAAGGCTCAGCGTGCCGTGCCGGAACCAGATTAGGGCCTGAAGCCATCCTGCGGTGTTGCGGCCAGCTCAAAAGAAAGCGAGTTGAAGAAAGGAGCTCAGGGGCACTGTAATTCACAAACCTGCAGAGTTATAAATGACAGCTTTCGTCCAAAAATATACTGAAGTAAGGCTGCCAAGAGGACTTGAAAGCGGGGCAGAATTGCAGGAAACCGATTTCAGGAGGTAGACTGGAATTGCATTGAAAGCATAGGAAAAGAGGCAGAACGTCCACAATGATGCACTTGGCCAAAAAGGGCGTATGCGTTTTTTCCTGAATATATTCAGGAAAAAACGCATACGCCCTTTTTGGCCAACCAAGCAAGCTTGCAAAGGAAATCTGCACTACAATGAAGTCTCACTTCGCCCCGGTTAAAAGGGCCATCTGAAAAAAGTGTAAAATCCAGAAAGGCAGGACAGGCCATGGAGAACTGGGAGCCTTGTTATGCTGATGGGCGGGATGTAAATTGCCAACAGACACTCGGGAGAAGTGTATGGTGTTTCCTGAAACATCTAAAAAACAAAGCAACAGAGCCTAGGGCACTTCCACTTATGGTCCTATAGCTTAGGGAAATTAAAATCAAAAAGACACAGCCACCCCAAAGTTTGGGACGCCTCTGTTTACAAGAACCTCGTTTACCGTACAAGTTCAACATCGCAGAAAATGAAAAATGGATAAAGAAGTTGTGGTATTTACTTACAAAGCAATATCACTCAGCAATGAAATCTATGTCATCAGGCCCGTAGCAGCATAATGAGTGGATTCAGGTACGATGATTCTCACTGAAATAAGTCACACAGAAAAAGAAACATCATAAGATATCACTAATACACGGAATGTAAACTTGGCTACACAGGAACTGAATTCCAAAACAGAACAGGGTCTCAAATTTAGAAAACCAACTTATGCTTGCTTAAGGGGAAAGGTGAGTTGGGGTGCTGCATAAAACCAGAGATTGAAATGAGCAAAGATAAAGTTCCTTAAGCCAAATATGGAATAGACAAGAGCTACTCCTTGCTCAACGAAATGGACTCAACACCGCATATTAAACGCCTAAGAATGTACCTGACTAGTAAGTATCTTAAAACCTATGGATTGCTATGTCTCCGAAAGAGAATCAAGCATGTGTACAGGCGCATAAACGCAGCAGTGATAGGATTGGAGAGGTTTGGTGAACAAATGAATACCCTTTGAAGTCATATTGCATGGTACCCATTCCACGGGTCTCAACTCTCCAGGTTTAAGGTATTCTTCCTTCAGCTAAAACATGCATGTGGAACCCAGAGTATGATCAACCATGTGAACGGGAGACGTGTTCAAATACGTCTCAGTTTTCCTCCCCTGGTACTCGGGTGCAACATTCCAGACGCTTTACTAACACTCTCCCCACTTGGAGAGTCAGCGCCTTTAACCTCCTGTTTGGCCCAGTTTGCAATTTCTGCGGAAGATGAACAGGAATAGGGAACACCAATGAGAGACTAGCTGGAGGTGTCTGGACGGGCAAATTTAACTCTCATTTCCCACCAGGAAGAGGAAATAACCAAAGGCTCAGCGTGCCGTGCCGGAACCAAATTAGGGCCTGAAGCCATCCTGCGGTGTTGCGGCCAGCTCAAAAGAAAGCGAGTTGAAGAAAGGAGCTCAGGGGCACTGTAATTCACAGACCTGCAGCGTTATAAATGACAGCTTTCGTCCAAAAATATACTGAAGTAAGGCTGCCAAGAGGACTTGAAAGCGGGGCAGAATTGCAGGAAACCGATTTCAGGAGGTAGACTGGAATTGCATTGAAAGCATAGGAAAAGAGGCAGAACGTCCACAATGATGCACTTGGCCAAAAAGGGCGTATGCGTTTTTTCCTGAATATATTCAGGAAAAAACGCATACGCCCTTTTTGGCCAACCAAGCAAGCTTGCAAAGGAAATCTGCACTACAATGAAGTCTCACTTCCCCCCGGTCAAAAGGGCCATCTGAAAAAAGTGTAAAATCCAGAAAGGCAGGACAGGCCATGGAGAACTGGGAGCCTTGTTATGCTGATGGGCGGGATGTAAATTGCCAACAGACACTCGGGAGAAGTGTATGGTGTTTCCTGAAACATCTAAAAAACAAAGCAACAGAGCCTAGGGCACTTCCACTTATGGTCCTATAGCTTAGGGAAATTAAAATCAAAAAGACACAGCCACCCCAAAGTTTGGGACGCCTCTGTTTACAAGAACCTCGTTTACCGTACAAGTTCAACATCGCAGAAAATGAAAAATGGATAAAGAAGTTGTGGTATTTACTTACAAAGCAATATCACTCAGCAATGAAATCTATGTCATCAGGCCCTTAGCAGCACAATGAGTGGATTCAGGTATGATGATTCTAACTGAAATAAGTCACACAGAAAAAGAAACATCATAAGGTATCAGTAATACACGGAATGTAAACTTGGCTACACAGGAACTGAATTACAGAACAGAACAGGGTCTCAAATTTAGAAAACCAACTTATGCTTGCTTAAGGGGAAAGGTGAGTTGGGGTGCTGCATAAAACCAGAGATTGAAATGAGCACAGATAAAATTCCTTAAGCCAAATATGGAATAGACAAGAGCTACTCCTTGCTCAACGAAATGGACTCAACACCGCATATTAAACGCCTAAGAATGTACCTGACTAGTAAGTATCTTAAAACCTATGGATTGCTATGTCTCCGAAAGAGAATCAAGCATGTGTAAAGGGGCATAAACGCAGCAGTGATAGGATTGGAGAGGTTCGGTGAGCAAATGAAGACCCTTTGAAGTCATATTGCATGGTACCCATTCCACGGGTTTCAACTAGCCAGGTTTAAGGTATTCTTCCTTCAGCTAAAACATGCATGTGGAACCTAGAGTATGATCAACCATGTGATCGGGAGACGTGTTCAAATATGTCTCAGTTTTCGTACCTGGTACTCGGGTGCAACATTCCAGACGCTTTACTAACACTCTCCTGACTTGCAGAGTACGTCCCTTTAATCTCCTGTTTGGCCCAGTTTGCAATTTCTGCGGAAGATGAACAGAAATAGCGAGAACCAATGAGAGACTAGCTGGAGGTGTCTGGACGGGCAAATTTAACTCTCATTTCCCACCAGAAAGAGGAATTAACCAAAGGCTCAGCGTGCCGTGCCGGAACCAGATTAGGGCCTGAAGCCATCCTGCGGTGTTGCGGCCAGGTCACAAGAAAGCGAGTTGAAGAAAGGAGCTCAGGGGCACTGTAATTCACAAACCTGCAGAGTTATAAATGACAGCTATCGTCCAAAAATATACTGAAGTAAGGCTGCCAAGAGGACTCGAAAGCGGGGCAGAATTGCAGGAAACCGATTTCAGGAGGTAGACTGGAATTGCATTGAAAGCATAGGAAAAGAGGCAGAACGTCCACAATGATGCACTTGGCCAAAAAGGGCGTATGCGTTTTTTCCTGAATATATTCAGGAAAAAACGCATACGCCCTTTTTGGCCAACCAAGCAAGCTTGCAAAGGAAATCTGCACTACAATGAAGTCTCACTTCCCCCCGGTCAAAAGGGCCATCTGAAAAAAGTGTAAAATCCAGAAAGGCAGGACAGGCCATGGAGAACTGGGAGCCTTGTTATGCTGATGGGCGGGATGTAAATTGCCAACAGACACTCGGGAGAAGTGTATGGTGTTTCCTGAAACATCTAAAAAACAAAGCAACAGAGCCTAGGGCACTTCCACTTATGGTCCTATAGCTTAGGGAAATTAAAATCAAAAAGACACAGCCACCCCAAAGTTTGGGACGCCTCTGTTTACAAGAACCTCGTTTACAGTACAAGTTCAACATCGCAGAAAGTGAAAAATGGATAAAGAAGGTGTGGTATTTACGTACAAAGCAATATCACTCAGCAATGAAATCTATGTCATCAGGCCCTTAGCAGCACAATGATTGGATTCAGGTACGATGATTCTAACTGAAATAAGTCACACAGAAAAAGAAATATCATAAGATATCAGTAATACATGGAATGTAAACTTGGCTACACAGGAACTGAATTACAGAACAGAACAGGGTCTCAAATTTAGAAAACCAACTTATGCTTGCTTAAGGGGAAAGGTGAGTTTGGGTGCTGCATAAAACCAGAGATTGAAACGAGCACAGATAAAGTTCCTTAAGCCAAATATGGAATAGACAAGAGCTACTCCTTGCTCAACGAAATGGACTCAACACCGCATATTAAACGCCTAAGAATGTACCTGACTAGTAAGTATCTTAAAACCTATGGATTGCTATGTCTCCGAAAGAGAATCAAGCATGTGTACAGGGGCACAAACGCAGCAGTGATAGGATTGGAGAGGTTCGGTGAGCAAATGAAGACCCTTTGAAGTCATATTGCATGGTACCCATTCCACGGGTTTCAACTACCCAGGTTTAAGGTATTCTTCCTTCAGCTAAAACATGCATGTGGAACCTAGAGTATGATCAACCATGTGATCGGGAGACGTGTTCAAATATGTCTCAGTTTTCGTACCCTGGTACTCGGGTGCAACATTCCAGACGCTTTACTAACACTCTCCCGACTTGGAGAGTCCGTCCCTTTAATCTCCTGTTTGGCCCAGTTTGCAATTTCTGCGGAAGATGAACAGGAATAGGGAGAACCAATGAGAGACTAGCTGGAGGTGTCTGGACGGGCAAATTTAACTCTCATTTCCCACCAGGAAGAGGAATTAACCAAAGGCTCAGCATGCCGTGCCGGAACCAGATTAGGGCCTGAAGCCATCCTGCGGTGTTGCGGCCAGGTCACAAGAAAGCGAGTTGAAGAAAGGAGCTCAGGGGCACTGTAATTCACAAACCTGCAGAGTTATAAATGACAGCTATCGTCCAAAAATATACTGAAGTAAGGCTGCCAAGAGGACTTGAAAGCGGGGCAGAATTGCAGGAAACCGATTTCAGGAGGTAGACTGGAATTGCATTGAAAGCATAGGAAAAGAGGCAGAACGTCCACAATGATGCACTTGGCCAAAAAGGGCGTATGCGTTTTTTCCTGAATATATTCAGGAAAAAACGCATACGCCCTTTTTGGCCAACCAAGCAAGCTTGCAAAGGAAATCTGCACTACAATGAAGTCTCACTTCCCCCCGGTCAAAAGGGCCATCTGAAAAAAGTGTAAAATCCAGAAAGGCAGGACAGGCCATGGAGAACTGGGAGCCTTGTTATGCTGATGGGCGGGATGTAAATTGCCAACAGACACTCGGGAGAAGTGTATGGTGTTTCCTGAAACATCTAAAAAACAAAGCAACAGAGCCTAGGGCACTTCCACTTATGGTCCTATAGCTTAGGGAAATTAAAATCAAAAAGACACAGCCACCCCAAAGTTTGGGACGCCTCTGTTTACAAGAACCTCGTTTACCGTACAAGTTCAATATCACAGAAAGTGAAAAATGGATAAAGAAGTTGTGGTACTTACGTACAATGCAGTATCACTCAGCAATGAAATCTATGTCATCAGGCCCGTAGCAGCATAATGAGTGGATTCAGGCACGATGATTCTCACTGAAATAAGTCACACAGAAAAAGAAACATCATAAGATATCACTAATACACGGAATGTAAACTTGGCTACACAGGAACTGAATTCCAAGACAGAACAGGGTCTCAAATTTAGAAAACCAACTTATGCTTGCTTAAGGGGAAAGGTGAGTTGGGGTGCTGCATAAAACCAGAGATTGAAATGAGCACAGATAAAGTTCCTTAAGCCAAATATGGACTAGACAAGAGCTACTCCTTGCTCAACGAAATGGACTCAACACCCCATATTAAACGCCTAAGAATGTACCTGACTAGTAAGTATCTTAAAACCTATGGATTGCTATGTCTCCAAAAGAGAATCAAGCGTGTGTACAGGGGCATAAACGCAGCAGTGATAGGATTGGAGAGGTTCGGTGAGCAAATGAAGACCCTTTGAAGTCATATTGCATGGTACCCATTCCACGGGTCTCAACTCTCCAGGTTTAAGGTATTCTTCCTTCAGCTAAAACATGCATGTGGAACCCAGAGTATGATCAACCATGTGAACGGGAGACGTGTTCAAATATGTCTCAGTTTTCCTCCCCTGGTACTCGGGTGCAACATTCCAGACGCTTTACTAACACTCTCCCCACTTGGAGAGTCCGTCCCTTTAATCTCCTGTTTGGCCCAGTTTGCAATTTCTGCGGAAGATGAACAGGAATAGCGAGAACCAATGAGAGACTAGCTGGAGGTGTCTGGACGGGCAAATTTAACTCTCATTTCCCACCAGAAAGAGGAATTAACCAAAGGCTCAGCGTGCCGTGCCGGAACCAGATTAGGGCCTGAAGCCATCCTGCGGTGTTGCGGCCAGGTCACAAGAAAGCGAGTTGAAGAAAGGAGCTCAGGGGCACTGTAATTCACAAACCTGCAGAGTTATAAATGACAGCTATCGTCCAAAAATATACTGAAGTAAGGCTGCCAAGAGGACTTGAAAGCGGGGCAGAATTGCAGGAAACCGATTTCAGGAGGTAGACTGGAATTGCATTGAAAGCATAGGAAAAGAGGCAGAACGTCCACAATGATGCACTTGGCCAAAAAGGGCGTATGCGTTTTTTCCTGAATATATTCAGGAAAAAACGCATACGCCCTTTTTGGCCAACCAAGCAAGCTTGCAAAGGAAATCTGCACTACAATGAAGTCTCACTTCCCCCCGGCCAAAAGGGCCATCTGAAAAAAGTGTAAAATCCAGAAAGGCAGGACAGGCCATGGAGAACTGGGAGCCTTGTTATGCTGATGGGCGGGATGTAAATTGCCAACAGACACTCGGGAGAAGTGTATGGTGTTTCCTGAAACATCTAAAAAACAAAGCAACAGAGCCTAGGGCACTTCCACTTATGGTCCTATAGCTTAGGGAAATTAAAATCAAAAAGACACAGCCACCCCAAAGTTTGGGACGCCTCTGTTTACAAGAACCTCGTTTACAGTACAAGTTCAACATCGCAGAAAGTGAAAAATGGATAAAGAAGGTGTGGTATTTACTTACAAAGCAATATCACTCAGCAATGAAATCTATGTCATCAGGCCCTTAGCAGCACAATGAGTGGATTCAGGTATGATGATTCTAACTGAAATAAGTCACACAGAAAAAGAAACATCATAAGATATCAGTAATACACGGAATGTAAACTTGGCTACACAGGAACTGAATTACAGAACAGAACAGGGTCTCAAATTTAGAAAACCAACTTATGCTTGCTTAAGGGGAAAGGTGAGTTGGGGTGCTGCATAAAACCAGAGATTGAAATGAGCACAGATAAAGTTCCTTAAGCCAAATATGGAATAGACAAGAGCTACTCCTTGCTCAACGAAATGGACTCAACACCGCATATTAAACGCCTAAGAATGTACCTGACTAGTAAGTATCTTAAAACCTATGGATTGCTATGTCTCCGAAAGAGAATCAAGCATGTGTACAGGGGCACAAACGCAGCAGTGATAGGATTGGAGAGGTTCGGTGAGCAAATGAAGACCCTTTGAAGTCATATTGCATGGTACCCATTCCACGGGTTTCAACTACCCAGGTTTAAGGTATTCTTCCTTCAGCTAAAACATGCATGTGGAACCTAGAGTATGATCAACCATGTGATCGGGAGACGTGTTCAAATATGTCTCAGTTTTCGTACCCTGGTACTCGGGTGCAACATTCCAGACGCTTTACTAACACTCTCCCCACTTGGAGAGTCCGTCCCTTTAATCTCCTGTTTGGCCCAGTTTGCAATTTCTGCGGAAGATGAACAGGAATAGCGAGAACCAATGAGAGACTAGCTGGAGGTGTCTGGACGGGCAAATTTAACTCTCATTTCCCACCAGAAAGAGGAATTAACCAAAGGCTCAGCGTGCCGTGCCGGAACCAGATTAGGGCCTGAAGCCATCCTGCGGTGTTGCGGCCAGGTCACAAGAAAGCGAGTTGAAGAAAGGAGCTCAGGGGCACTGTAATTCACAAACCTGCAGAGTTATAAATGACAGCTATCGTCCAAAAATATACTGAAGTAAGGCTGCCAAGAGGACTTGAAAGCGGGGCAGAATTGCAGGAAACCGATTTCAGGAGGTAGACTGGAATTGCATTGAAAGCATAGGAAAAGAGGCAGAACGTCCACAATGATGCACTTGGCCAAAAAGGGCGTATGCGTTTTTTCCTGAATATATTCAGGAAAAAACGCATACGCACTTTTTGGCCAACCAAGCAAGCTTGCAAAGGAAATCTGCACTACAATGAAGTCTCACTTCCCCCCGGTCAAAAGGGCCATCTGAAAAAAGTGTAAAATCCAGAAAGGCAGGACAGGCCATGGAGAACTGGGAGCCTTGTTATGCTGATGGGCGGGATGTAAATTGCCAACAGACACTCGGGAGAAGTGTATGGTGTTTCCGGAAACATCTAAAAAACAAAGAAACAGAGCCTAGGGCACTTCCACTTACGGTCCTATAGCTTAGGGAAATTAAAATCAAAAAGACACAGCCACCCCAAAGTTTGGGACGCCTCTGTTTACAAGAACCTCGTTTATCGTACAAGTTCAATATCACAGAAAGTGAAAAATGGATAAAGAACTTGTGGTACTTACGTACAATGCAGTATCACTCAGCAATGAAATCTATGTCATCAGGCCCGTAGCAGCATAATGAGTGGATTCAGGTACGATGATTCTAACTGAAATAAGTCACACAGAAAAAGAAACATCATAAGATATCACTAATACACGGAATGTAAACTTGGCTACACAGGAACTGAATTCCAAAACAGAACAGGGTCTCAAATTTAGAAAACCAACTTATGCTTGCTTAAGGGGAAAGGTGAGTTGGGGTGCTGCATAAAACCAGAGATTGAAATGAGCACAGATAAAGTTCCTTAAGCCAAATATGGACTAGACAAGAGCTACTCCTTGCTCAACGAAATGGACTCAACACCCCATATTAAACGCCTAAGAATGTACCTGACTAGTAAGTATCTTAAAACCTATGGATTGCTATGTCTCCAAAAGAGAATCAAGCGTGTGTACAGGGGCATAAACGCAGCAGTGATAGGATTGGAGAGGTTTGGTGAGTAAATAAAGACCATTTGAAGTCATATTGCATGGTACCCATTCCACGGGTCTCAACTCTCCAGGTTTAAGGTATTCTTCCTTCAGCTAAAACATGCATGTGGAACCCAGAGTATGATCAACCATGTGAACGGGAGACGTGTTCAAATATGTCTCAGTTTTCCTCCCCTGGTACTCGGGTGCAACATTCCAGACGCTTTACTAACACTCTCCCCACTTGGAGAGTCCGTCCCTTTAATCTCCTGTTTGGCCCAGTTTGCAATTTCTGCGGAAGATGAACAGGAATAGCGAGAACCAACGAGAGACTAGCTGGAGGTGTCTGGACGGGCAAATTTAACTCTCATTTCCCACCAGAAAGAGGAATTAACCAAAGGCTCAGCATGCCGTGCCGGAACCAGATTAGGGCCTGAAGCCATCCTGCGGTGTTGCGGCCAGGTCACAAGAAAGCGAGTTGAAGAAAGGAGCTCAGGGGCACTGTAATTCACAAACCTGCAGAGTTATAAATGACAGCTATCGTCCAAAAATATACTGAAGTAAGGCTGCCAAGAGGACTTGAAAGCGGGGCAGAATTGCAGGAAACCGATTTCAGGAGGTAGACTGGAATTGCATTGAAAGCATAGGAAAAGAGGCAGAACGTCCACAATGATGCACTTGGCCAAAAAGGGCGTATGCGTTTTTTCCTGAATATATTCAGGAAAAAACGCATACGCCCTTTTTGGCCAACCAAGCAAGCTTGCAAAGGAAATCTGCACTACAATGAAGTCTCACTTCCCCCCGGTCAAAAGGGCCATCTGAAAAAAGTGTAAAATCCAGAAAGGCAGGACAGGCCATGGAGAACTGGGAGCCTTGTTATGCTGATGGGCGGGATGTAAATTGCCAACAGCCACTCGGGAGAAGTGTATGGTGTTTCCTGAAACATCTAAAAAACAAAGCAACAGAGCCTAGGGCACTTCCACTTATGGTCCTATAGCTTAGGGAAATTAAAATCAAAAAGACACAGCCACCCCAAAGTTTGGGACGCCTCTGTTTACAAGAACCTCGTTTACAGTACAAGTTCAACATCGCAGAAAGTGAAAAATGGATAAAGAACATGTGGTATTTACTTACAAAGTAATATCACTCAGCAATGAAATCTATGTCATCAGGCCCTTAGCAGCACAATGAGTGGATTCAGGTATGATGATTCTAACTGAAATAAGTCACACAGAAAAAGAAACATCATAAGATATCAGTAATACACGGAATGTAAACTTGGCTACACAGGAACTGAATTACAGAACAGAACAGGGTCTCAAATTTAGAAAACCAACTTATGCTTGCTTAAGGGGAAAGGTGAGTTGGGGTGCTGCATAAAACCAGAGATTGAAATGAGCACAGATAAAGTTCCTTAAGCCAAATATGGAATAGACAAGAGCTACTACTTGCTCAACGAAATGGACTGAACACCGCATATTAAACGCCTAAGAATGTACCTGACTAGTAAGTATCTTAAAACCTATGGATTGCTATGTCTCCGAAAGAGAATCAAGCATGTGTACAGGGGCATAAACGCAGCAGTGATAGGATTGGAGAGTTTCGGTGAACAAATGAAGACCCTTTGAAGTCATATTGCATGGTACCCATTACACGGGTCTCAACTCTCCAGGTTTAAGGTATTCTTCCTTCAGCTAAAACATGCATGTGGAACCCAGAGTATGATCAACCGTGTGAACGGGAGACGTGTTCAAATATGTCTCAGTTTTCCTCCCCTGGTACTCGGGTGCAACATTCCAGATGCTTTACTAACACTCTCCCCACTTGGAGAGTCAGTGCCTTTAACCTCCTGTTTTGCCCAGTTTGCAATTTCTGCGGAAGATGAACAGGAATAGCGAGAACCAATGAGAGACTAGCTGGAGGTCTCTGGACGGGCAAATTTAACTCTCATTTCCCACCAGGAAGAGGAATTAACCAAAGGCTCAGCGTGCCGTGAAGGAATCAGATTAGGGCCTGAAGCCATCCTGCGGTGTTGCGGCCAGCTCACAAGAAAGCGAGTTTAACAAAGGAGCTCAGGGGCACTGTAATTCACAAACCTGCAGAGTTATAAATGACAGCTATCGTCCAAAAATATACTGAAGTAAGGCTGCCAAGAGGACTTGAAAGCGGGGCAGAATTGCAGGAAACCGATTTCAGGAGGTAGACTGGAATTGCATTGAAAGCATAGGAAAAGAGGCAGAACGTCCACAATGATGCACTTGGCCAAAAAGGGCGTATGCGTTTTTTCCTGAATATATTCAGGAAAAAACGCATACGCCCTTTTTGGCCAACCAAGCAAGCTTGCAAAGGAAATCTGCACTACAATGAAGTCTCACTTCCCCCCGGTCAAAAGGGCCATCTGAAAAAAGTGTAAAATCCAGAAAGGCAGGACAGGCCATGGAGAACTGGGAGCCTTGTTATGCTGATGGGCGGGATGTAAATTGCCAACAGACACTCGGGAGAAGTGTATGGTGTTTCCTGAAACATCTATACAACAAAGCAACAGAGCCTAGGGCACTTCCACTTATGGTCCTATAGCTTAGGGAAATTAAAATCAAAAAGACACAGCCACCCCAAAGTTTGGGACGCCTCTGTTTACAAGAACCTCGTTTACAGTACAAGTTCAACATCGCAGAAAGTGAAAAATGGATAAAGAACATGTGGTATTTACTTACAAAGCAATATCACTCAGCAATGAAATCTATGTCATCAGGCCCTTAGCAGCACAATGAGTGGATTCAGGTATGATGATTCTAACTGAAATAAGTCACACAGAAAAAGAAACATCATAAGATATCAGTAATACACGGAATGTAAACTTGGCTACACAGGAACTGAATTACAGAACAGAACAGGGTCTCAAATTTAGAAAACCAACTTATGCTAGCTTAAGGGGAAAGGTGAGTTGGGGTGCTGCATAAAACCAGAGATTGAAATGAGCACAGATAAAGTTCCTTAAGCCAAATATGGAATAGACAAGAGCTACTCCTTGCTCAACGAAATGGACTGAACACCGCATATTAAACGCCTAAGAATGTACCTGACTAGTAAGTATCTTAAAACCTATGGATTGCTATGTCTCCGAAAGAGAATCAAGCATGTGTACAGGGGCATAAACGCAGCAGTGATAGGATTGGAGAGTTTCAGTGAACAAATGAAGACCCTTTGAAGTCATATTGCATGGTACCCATTCCACGGGTCTCAACTCTCCAGGTTTAGGGTATTCTTCCTTCAGCTAAAACATGCATGTGGAACCCAGAGTATGATCAACCGTGTGAACGGGAGACGTGTTCAAATATGTCTCAGTTTTCGTACCCTGGTACTCGGGTGCAACATTCCAGACGCTTTACTAACACTCTCCCCACTTGGAGAGTCAGCGTCTTTAACCTCCTGTTTGGCCCAGTTTGCAATTTCTGCGGAAGATGAACAGGAATAGGGAGAACCAATGAGAGACTAGCTGGAGGTGTCTGGACGGGCAAATTTAACTCTCATTTCCCACCAGGAAGAGGAAATAACCAAAGGCTCAGCGTGCCGTGCCGGAACCAGATTAGGGCCTGAAGCCATCCTGCGGTGTTGCGGCCAGGTCACAAGAAAGCGAGTTGAAGAAAGGAGCTCAGGGGCACTGTAATTCACAAACCTGCAGAGTTATAAATGACAGCTATCGTCCAAAAATATACTGAAGTAAGGCTGCCAAGAGGACTTGAAAGCGGGGCAGAATTGCAGGAAACCGATTTCAGGAGGTAGACTGGAATTGCATTGAAAGCATAGGAAAAGAGGCAGAACGTCAACAATGATGCACTTGGCCAAAAAGGGCGTATGCGTTTTTTCCTGAATATATTCAGGAAAAAACGCATACGCCCTTTTTGGCCAACCAAGCAAGCTTGCAAAGGAAATCTGCACTACAATGAAGTCTCACTTCCCCCCGGTCAAAAGGGCCATCTGATAAAAGTGTAAAATCCAGAAAGGCAGGATAGGCCATGGAGAACTGGGAGCCTTGTTATGCTGATGGGCGGGATGTAAATTGCCAACAGACACTCGGGAGAAGTGTATGGTGTTTCCTGAAACATCTAAAAAACAAAGCAACAGAGCCTAGGGCACTTCCACTTATGGTCCTATAGCTTAGGGAAATTAAAATCAAAAAGACACAGCCACCCCAAAGTTTGGGACGCCTCTGTTTACAAGAACCTCGTTTACCGTACAAGTTCAATATCACAGAAAGTGAAAAATGGATAAAGAACTTGTGGTACTTACGTACAATGCAGTATCACTCAGCAATGAAATCTATGTCATCAGGCCCGTAGCAGCATAATGAGTGGATTAAGGTACGATGATTCTCACTGAAATAAGTCACACAGAAATACAAACATCATAAGATATCAGTAATACACGGAATGTAAACTTGGCTACACAGGAACTGAATTCCAAAACAGAACAGGGTCTCAAATTTAGAAAACCAACTTATGCTTGCTTAAGGGGAAAGGTGAGTTGGGGTGCTGCATAAAACCAGAGATTGAAATGAGCACAGATAAAGTTCCTTAAGCCAAATATGGAATAGACAAGAGCTACTCCTTGCTCAACGAAATGGACTGAACACCGCATATTAAACGCCTAAGAATGTACCTGACTAGTAAGTATCTTAAAACCTATGGATTGCTATGTCTCCGAAAGAGAATCAAGCATGTGTACAGGCGCATAAACACAGCAGTGATAGGATTGGAGAGTTTCGGTGAACAAATGAAGACCCTTTGAAGTCATATTGCATGGTACCCATTCCACGGGTCTCAACTCTCCAGGTTTAAGGTATTCTTCCTTCAGCTAAAACATGCATGTGGAACCCAGAGTATGATCAACCGTGTGAACGGGAGACGTGTTCAAATATGTCTCAGTTTTCGTACCCTGGTACTCGGGTGCAACATTCCAGACGCTTTACTAACACTCTCCCCACTTGGAGAGTCAGCGTCTTTAACCTCCTGTTTGGCCCAGTTTGCAATTTCTGCGGAAGATGAACAGGAATAGGGAGAACCAATGAGAGACTAGCTGGAGGTGTCTGGACGGGCAAATTTAACTCTCATTTCCCACCAGGAAGAGGAAATAACCAAAGGCTCAGCGTGCCGTGCCGGAACCAGATTAGGGCCTGAAGCCATCCTGCGGTGTTGCGGCCAGGTCACAAGAAAGCGAGTTGAAGAAAGGAACTCAGGGGCACTGTAATTCACAAACCTGCAGAGTTATAAATGACAGCTATCGTCCAAAAATATACTGAAGTAAGGCTGCCAAGAGGACTTGAAAGCGGGGCAGAATTGCAGGAAACCGATTTCAGGAGGTAGACTGGAATTGCATTGAAAGCATAGGAAAAGAGGCAGAACGTCCACAATGATGCACTTGGCCAAAAAGGGCGTATGCGTTTTTTCCTGAATATATTCAGGAAAAAACGCATACGCCCTTTTTGGCCAACCAAGCAAGCTTGCAAAGGAAATCTGCACTACAATGAAGTCTCACTTCCCCCCGGTCAAAAGGGCCATCAGAAAAAAGTGTAAAATCCAGAAAGGCAGGATAGGCCATGGAGAACTGGGAGACTTGTTATGCTGATGGGCGGGATGTAAATTGCCAACAGACACTCGGGAGAAGTGTATGGTGTTTCCTGAAACATCTAAAAAACAAAGCAACAGAGCCTAGGGCACTTGCACTTATGGTCCTATAGCTTAGGGAAATTAAAATCAAAAAGACACAGCCACCCCAAAGTTTGGGACGCCTCTGTTTACAAGAACCTCGTTTACCGTACAAGTTCAACATCGCAGAAAGTGAAAAATGGATAAAGAACATGTGGTATTTACTTACAAAGCAATATCACTCAGCAATGAAATCTATGTCATCAGGCCCTTAGCAGCACAATGAGTGGATTCAGGTATGATGATTCTAACTGAAATAAGTCACACAGAAAAAGAAACATCATAAGATATCAGTAATACACGGAATGTAAACTTGGCTACACAGGAACTGAATTACAGAACAGAACAGGGTCTCAAATTTAGAAAACCAACTTATGCTTGCTTAAGGGGAAAGGTGAGTTGGGGTGCTGCATAAAACCAGAGATTGAAATGAGCACAGATAAAGTTCCTTAAGCCAAATATGGACTAGACAAGAGCTACACCTTGCTCAACGAAATGGACTCAACACCCCATATTAAACGCCCAAGAATGTACCTGACTAGTAAGTATCTTAAAACCTATGGATTGCTATGTCTCCAAAAGAGAATCAAGCATGTGTACAGGCGCATAAACGCAGCAGTGATAGGATTGGAGGGTTTCGGTGAACAAATGAAGACCCTTTGAAGTCATATTGCATGGTACCCATTCCACGGGTCTCAACTCTCCAGGTTTAAGGTATTCTTCCTTCAGCTAAAACATGCATGTGGAACCCAGAGTATGATCAACCGTGTGAACGGGAGACGTGTTCAAATATGTCTCAGTTTTCGTACCCTGGTACTCGGGTACAACATTCCAGACGCTTTACTAACACTCTCCCCACTTGGAGAGTCAGCGTCTTTAACCTCCTGTTTGGCCCAGTTTGCAATTTCTGCGGAAGATGAACAGGAATAGGGAGAACCAATGAGAGACTAGCTGGAGGTGTCTGGACGGGCAAATTTAACTCTCATTTCCCACCAGGAAGAGGAAACAACCAAAGGCTCAGCGTGCCGTGCCGGAACCAGATTAGGGCCTGAAGCCATCCTGCGGTGTTGCGGCCAGGTCACAAGAAAGCTAGTTGAAGAAAGGAGCTCAGGGGCACTGTAATTCACAAACCTGCAGAGTTATAAATGACAGCTATCGTCCAAAAATATACTGAAGTAAGGCTGCCAAGAGGACTTGAAAGCGGGGCAGAATTGCAGGAAACCGATTTCAGGAGGTAGACTGGAATTGCATTGAAAGCATAGGAAAAGAGGCAGAACGTCCATAATGATGCACTTGGCCAAAAAGGGCGTATGCGTTTTTTCCTGAATATATTCAGGAAAAAACGCATACGCCCTTTTTGGCCAACCAAGCAAGCTTGCAAAGGAAATCTGCACTACAATGAAGTCTCACTTCCCCCCGGTCAAAAGGGCCATCTGAAAAAAGTGTAAAATCCAGAAAGGCAGGATAGGCCATGGAGAACTGGGAGCCTTGTTATGCTGATGGGCGGGATGTAAATTGCCAACAGACACTCGGGAGAAGTGTATGGTGTTTCCTGAAACATCTAAAAAACAAAGCAACAGAGCCTAGGGCACTTGCACTTATGGTCCTATAGCTTAGGGAAATTAAAATCAAAAAGACACAGCCACCCCAAAGTTTGGGACGCCTCTGTTTACAAGAACCTCGTTTATCGTACAAGTTCAACATCGCAGAAAGTGAAAAATGGATAAAGAACATGTGGTATTTACTTACAAAGCAATATCACTCAGCAATGAAATCTATGTCATCAGGCCCTTAGCAGCACAATGAGTGGATTCAGGTATGATGATTCTAACTGAAATAAGTCACACAGAAAAAGAAACATCATAAGATATCAGTAATACACGGAATGTAAACTTGGCTACACAGGAACTGAATTACAGAACAGAACAGGGTCTCAAATTTAGAAAACCAACTTATGCTTGCTTAAGGGGAAAGGTGAGTTGGGGTGCTGCATAAAACCAGAGATTGAAATGAGCACAGATAAAGTTCCTTAAGCCAAATATGGAATAGACAAGAGCTACACCTTGCTCAACGAAATGGACTCAACACCCCATATTAAACGCCTAAGAATGTACCTGACTAGTAAGTATCTTAAAACCTATGGATTGCTATGTCTCCAAAAGAGAATCAAGCATGTGTACAGGCGCATAAACGCAGCAGTGATAGGATTGGAGGGTTTCGGTGAACAAATGAAGACCCTTTGAAGTCATTTTGCATGGTACCCATTCCACGGGTCTCAACTCTCCAGGTTTAAGGTATTCTTCCTTCAGCTAAAACATGCATGTGGAACCCAGAGTATGATCAACCGTGTGAACGGGAGACGTGTTCAAATATGTCTCAGTTTTCGTACCCTGGTACTCGGGTGCAACATTCCAGACGCTTTACTAACACTCTCCCCACTTGGAGAGTCAGCGCCTTTAACCTCCTGTTTGGCCCAGTTTGCAATTTCTGCGGAAGATGAACAGGAATAGGGAGAACCAATGAGAGACTAGCTGGAGGTGTCTGGACGGGCAAATTTAACTCTCATTTCCCACCAGGAAGAGGAAACAACCAAAGGCTCAGCGTGCCGTGCCGGAACCAGATTAGGGCCTGAAGCCATCCTGCGGTGTTGCGGCCAGGTCACAAGAAAGCGAGTTGAAGAAAGGAGCTCAGGGGCACTGTAATTCACAAACCTGCAGAGTTATAAATGACAGCTATCGTCCAAAAATATACTGAAGTAAGGCTGCCAAGAGGACTTGAAAGCGGGGCAGAATTGCAGGAAACCGATTTCAGGAGGTAGACTGGAATTGCATTGAAAGCATAGGAAAAGAGGCAGAACGTCCATAATGATGCACTTGGCCAAAAAGGGCGTATGCGTTTTTTCCTGAATATATTCAGGAAAAAACGCATACGCCCTTTTTGGCCAACCAAGCAAGCTTGCAAAGGAAATCTGCACTACAATGAAGTCTCACTTCCCCCCGGTCAAAAGGGCCATCTGAAAAAAGTGTAAAATCCAGAAAGGCAGGACAGGCCATGGAGAACTGGGCGACTTGTTATGCTGATGGGCGGGATGTAAATTGCCAACAGACACTCGGGAGAAGTGTATGGTGTTTCCTGAAACATCTAAAAAACAAAGCAACAGAGCCTAGGGCACTTCCACTTATGGTCCTATAGCTTAGGGAAATTAAAATCAAAAAGACACAGCCACCCCAAAGTTTGGGACGCCTCTGTTTACAAGAACCTCGTTTACCGTACAAGTTCAATATCACAGAAAGTGAAAAATGGATAAAGAAGTTGTGGTACTTACGTACAATGCAGTATCACTCAGCAATGAAATCTATGTCATCAGGCCCGTAGCAGCATAATGAGTGGATTCAGGTACGATGATTCTAACTGAAATAAGTCACACAGAAATACAAACATCATAAGATATCAGTAATAAACGGAATGTAAACTTGGCTACACAGGAACTGAATTCCAAAACAGAACAGGGTCTCAAATTTAGAAAACCAACTTATGCTTGCTTAAGGGGAAAGGTGAGTTGGGGTGCTGCATAAAACCAGAGATTGAAATGAGCACAGATAAAGTTCCTTAAGCCAAATATGGAATAGACAAGAGCTACTCCTTGCTCAACGAAATGGACTGAACACCGCATATTAAACGCCTAAGTATGAACCTGACTAGTAAGTATCTTAAAACCTATGGATTGCTATGTCTCCGAAAGAGAATCAAGCATGTGTACAGGGGCATAAACGCAGCAGTGATAGGATTGGAGAGTTTCGGTGAACAAATGAAGACCCTTTGAAGTCATATTGCATGGTACCCATTACACGGGTCTCAACTCTCCAGGTTTAAGGTATTCTTCCTTCAGCTAAAACATGCATGTGGAACCCAGAGTATGAACAACCGTGTGAACGGGAGACGTGTTCAAATATGTCTCAGTTTTCCTCCCCTGGTACTCGGGTGCAACATTCCAGATGCTTTACTAACACTCTCCCCACTTGGAGAGTCAGTCCCTTTAACCTCCTGTTTGGCCCAGTTTGCAATTTCTGCGGAAGATGAACAGGAATAGCGAGAACCAATGAGAGACTAGCTGGAGGTGTCTGGACGGGCAAATTTAACTCTCATTTCCCACCAGGAAGAGGAATTAACCAAAGGCTCAGCGTGCCGTGAAGGAATCAGATTAGGGCCTGAAGCCATCCTGCGGTGTTGCGGCCAGCTCACAAGAAAGCGAGTTGAAGAAAGGAGCTCAGGGGCACTGTAATTCACAAACCTGCAGAGTTATAAATGACAGCTATCGTCCAAAAATATACTGAAGTAAGGCTGCCAAGAGGACTTGAAAGCGGGGCAGAATTGCAGGAAACCAATTTCAGGAGGTAGACTGGAATTGCATTGAAAGCATAGGAAAAGAGGCAGAACGTCCACAATGATGCACTTGGCCAAAAAGGGCGTATGCGTTTTTTCCTGAATATATTCAGGAAAAAACGCATACGCCCTTTTTGGCCAACCAAGCAAGCTTGCAAAGGAAATCTGCACTACAATGAAGTCTCACTTCCCCCCGGTCAAAAGGGCCATCTGAAAAAAGTGTAAAATCCAGAAAGGCAGGACAGGCCATGGAGAACTGGGAGCCTTGTTATGCTGATGGGCGGGATGTAAATTGCCAACAGACACTCGGGAGAAGTGTATGGTGTTTCCTGAAACATCTAAAAAACAAAGCAACAGAGCCTAGGGCACTTGCACTTATGGTCCTATAGCTTAGGGAAATTAAAATCAAAAAGACACAGCCACCCCAAAGTTTGGGACGCCTCTGTTTACAAGAACCTCGTTTACCGTACAAGTTCAACATCGCAGAAAGTGAAAAATGGATAAAGAACATGTGGTATTTACTTACAAAGCAATATCACTCAGCAATGAAATCTATGTCATCAGGCCCTTAGCAGGACAATGAGTGGATTCAGGTATGATGATTCTAACTGAAATAAGTCACACAGAAAAAGAAACATCATAAGATATCAGTAATACACGGAATGTAAACTTGGCTACACAGGAACTGAATTACAGAACAGAACAGGGTCTCAAATTTAGAAAACCAACTTATGCTTGCTTAAGGGGAAAGGTGAGTTGGGGTGGTGCATAAAACCAGAGATTGAAATGAGCACAGATAAAGTTCCTTAAGCCAAATATGGACTAGACAAGAGCTACTCCTTGCTTAACGAAATGGACTCAACACCCCATATTAAACGCCTAAGAATGTACCTGACTAGTAAGTATCTTAAAACCTATGGATTGCTATGTCTCCAAAAGAGAATCAAGCATGTGTACAGGCGCATAAACGCAGCAGTGATAGGATTGGAGAGTTTCGGTGAACAAATGAAGACCCTTTGAAGTCATATTGCATGGTACCCATTACACGGGTCTCAACTCTCCAGGTTTAAGGTATTCTTCCTTCAGCTAAAACATGCATGTGGAACCCAGAGTATGATCAACCGTGTGAACGGGAGACGTGTTCAAATATGTCTCAGTTTTCGTACCCTGGTACTCGGGTGCAACATTCCAGACGCTTTACTAACACTCTCCCCACTTGGAGAGTCAGCGTCTTTAACCTCCTGTTTGGCCCAGTTTGCAATTTCTGCGGAAGATGAACAGGAATAGGGAGAACCAATGAGAGACTAGCTGGAGGTGTCTGGACGGGCAAATTTAACTCTCATTTCCCACCAGGAAGAGGAAACAACCAAAGGCTCAGCGTGCCGTGCCAGAACCAGATTAGGGCCTGAAGCCATCCTGCGGTGTTGCGGCCAGGTCACAAGAAAGCGAGTTGAAGAAAGGAGCTCAGGGGCACTGTAATTCACAAACCTGCAGAGTTATAAATGACAGCTATCGTCCAAAAATATACTGAAGTAAGGCTGCCAAGAGGACTTGAAAGCGGGGCAGAATTGCAGGAAACCGATTTCAGGAGGTAGACTGGAATTGCATTGAAAGCATAGGAAAAGAGGCAGAACGTCCACAATGATGCACTTGGCCAAAAAGGGCGTATGCGTTTTTTCCTGAATATATTCAGGAAAAAACGCATACGCCCTTTTTGGCCAACCAAGCAAGCTTGCAAAGGAAATCTGCACTACAATGAAGTCTCACTTCCCCCCGGTCAAAATGGCCATCTGAAAAAAGTGTAAAATCCAGAAAGGCAGGATAGGCCATGGAGAACTGGGAGCCTTGTTATGCTGATGGGCGGGATGTAAATTGCCAACAGACACTCGGGAGAAGTGTATGGTGTTTCCTGAAACATCTAAAAAACAAAGCAACAGAGCCTAGGGCACTTCCACTTATGGTCCTATAGCTTAGGGAAATTAAAATCAAAAAGACACAGCCACCCCAAAGTTTGGGACGCCTCTGTTTACAAGAACCTCGTTTACCGTACAAGTTCAATATCACAGAAAGTGAAAAATGGATAAAGAACTTGTGGTACTTACGTACAATGCAGTATCACTCAGCAATGAAATCTATGTCATCAGGCCCGTAGCAGCATAATGAGTGGATTCAGGTACGATGATTCTAACTGAAATAAGTCACACAGAAATACAAACATCATAAGATATCAGTAATACACGGAATGTAAACTTGGCTACACAGGAACTGAATTCCAAAACAGAACAGGGTCTCAAATTTAGAAAACCAACTTATGCTTGCTTAAGGGGAAAGGTGAGTTGGGGTGCTGCATAAAACCAGAGATTGAAATGAGCACAGATAAAGTTCCTTAAGCCAAATATGGAATAGACAAGAGCTACTCCTTGCTCAACGAAATGGACTCAACACCGCATATTAAACGCCTAAGAATGTACCTGACTAGTAAGTATCTTAAAACCTATGGATTGCTATGTCTCCGAAAGAGAATCAAGCATGTGTACAGGGGCATAAACGCAGCAGTGATAGGATTGGAGAGTTTCGGTGAACAAATGAAGACCCTTTGAAGTCATATTGCATGGTACCCATTACACGGGTCTCAACTCTCCAGGTTTAAGGTATTCTTCCTTCAGCTAAAACATGCATGTGGAACCCAGAGTATGATCAACTGTGTGAACGGGAGACGTGTTCAAATATGTCTCAGTTTTCCTCCCCTGGTACTCGGGTGCAACATTCCAGATGCTTTACTAACACTCTCCCCACTTGGAGAGTCAGCGTCTTTAACCTCCTGTTTGGCCCAGTTTGCAATTTCTGCGGAAGATGAACAGGAATAGCGAGAACCAATGAGAGACTAGCTGGAGGTGTCTGGACGGGCAAATTTAACTCTCATTTCCCACCAGGAAGAGGAAACAACCAAAGGCTCAGCGTGCCGTGCCAGAACCAGATTAGGGCCTGAAGCCATCCTGCGGTGTTGCGGCCAGGTCACAAGAAAGCGAGTTGAAGAAAGGAGATCAGGGGCACTGTAATTCACAAACCTGCAGAGTTATAAATGACAGCTATCGTCCAAAAATATACTGAAGTAAGGCTGCCAAGAGGACTTGAAAGCGGGGCAGAATTGCAGGAAACCGATTTCAGGAGGTAGACTGGAATTGCATTGAAAGCATAGGAAAAGAGGCAGAACGTCCACAATGATGCACTTGGCCAAAAAGGGCGTATGCGTTTTTTCCTGAATATATTCAGGAAAAAACGCATACGCCCTTTTTGGCCAACCAAGCAAGCTTGCAAAGGAAATCTGCACTACAATGAAGTCTCACTTCCCCCCGGTCAAAATGGCCATCTGAAAAAAGTGTAAAATCCAGAAAGGCAGGATAGGCCATGGAGAACTGGGAGCCTTGTTATGCTGATGGGCGGGATGTAAATTGCCAACAGACACTCGGGAGAAGTGTATGGTGTTTCCTGAAACATCTAAAAAACAAAGCAACAGAGCCTAGGGCACTTCCACTTATGGTCCTATAGCTTAGGGAAATTAAAATCAAAAAGACACAGCCACCCCAAAGTTTGGGACGCCTCTGTTTACAAGAACCTCGTTTACCGTACAAGTTCAATATCACAGAAAGTGAAAAATGGATAAAGAACTTGTGGTACTTACGTACAATGCAGTATCACTCAGCAATGAAATCTATGTCATCAGGCCCGTAGCAGCATAATGAGTGGATTCAGGTACGATGATTCTAACTGAAATAATTCACACAGAAATACAAACATCATAAGATATCAGTAATACACGGAATGTAAACTTGGCTACACAGGAACTGAATTCCAAAACAGAACAGGGTCTCAAATTTAGAAAACCAACTTATGCTTGCTTAAGGGGAAAGGTGAGTTGGGGTGCTGCATAAAACCAGAGATTGAAATGAGCACAGATAAAGTTCCTTAAGCCAAATATGGAATAGACAAGAGCTACTCCTGGCTCAACGAAATGGACTCAACACCGCATATTAAACGCCTAAGAATGTACCTGACTAGTAAGTATCTTAAAACCTATGGATTGCTATGTCTCCGAAAGAGAATCAAGCATGTGTACAGGGGCATAAACGCAGCAGTGATAGGATTGGAGAGTTTCGGTGAACAAATGAAGACCCTTTGAAGTCATATTGCATGGTACCCATTACACGGGTCTCAACTCTCCAGGTTTAAGGTATTCTTCCTTCAGCTAAAACATGCATGTGGAACCCAGAGTATGATCAACTGTGTGAACGGGAGACGTGTTCAAATATGTCTCAGTTTTCCTCCCCTGGTACTCGGGTGCAACATTCCAGATGCTTTACTAACACTCTCCCCACTTGGAGAGTCAGTCCCTTTAACCTCCTGTTTGGCCCAGTTTGCAATTTCTGCGGAAGATGAACAGGAATAGCGAGAACCAATGAGAGACTAGCTGGAGGTGTCTGGACGGGCAAATTTAACTCTCATTTCCCACCAGGAAGAGGAATTAACCAAAGGCTCAGCGTGCCGTGAAGGAATCAGATTAGGGCCTGAAGCCATCCTGCGGTGTTGCGGCCAGCTCACAAGAAAGCGAGTTGAAGAAAGGAGCTCAGGGGCACTGTAATTCACAAACCTGCAGAGTTATAAATGACAGCTATCGTCCAAAAATATACTGAAGTAAGGCTGCCAAGAGGACTTGAAAGCGGGGCAGAATTGCAGGAAACCGATTTCAGGAGGTAGACTGGAATTGCATTGAAAGCATAGGAAAAGAGGCAGAACGTCCACAATGATGCACTTGGCCAAAAAGGGCGTATGCGTTTTTTCCTGAATATATTCAGGAAAAAACGCATACGCCCTTTTTGGCCAACCAAGCAAGCTTGCAAAGGAAATCTGCACTACAATGAAGTCTCACTTCCCCCCGGTCAAAATGGCCATCTGAAAAAAGTGTAAAATCCAGAAAGGCAGGACAGGCCATGGAGAACTGGGAGCCTTGTTATGCTGATGGGCGGGATGTAAATTGCCAACAGACACTCGGGAGAAGTGTATGGTGTTTCCTGAAACATCTAAAAAACAAAGCAACAGAGCCTAGGGCACTTCCACTTATGGTCCTATAGCTTAGGGAAATTAAAATCAAAAAGACACAGCCACCCCAAAGTTTGGGACGCCTCTGTTTACAAGAACCTCGTTTACCGTACAAGTTCAATATCACAGAAAGTGAAAAATGGATAAAGAACTTGTGGTACTTACGTACAATGCAGTATCACTCAGCAATGAAATCTATGTCATCAGGCCCGTAGCAGCATAATGAGTGGATTCAGGTACGATGATTCTAACTGAAATAATTCACACAGAAATACAAACATCATAAGATATCAGTAATACACGGAATGTAAACTTGGCTACACAGGAACTGAATTCCAAAACAGAACAGGGTCTCAAATTTAGAAAACCAACTTATGCTTGCTTAAGGGGAAAGGTGAGTTGGGGTGCTGCATAAAACCAGAGATTGAAATGAGCACAGATAAAGTTCCTTAAGCCAAATATGGAATAGACAAGAGCTACTCCTTGCTCAACGAAATGGACTCAACACCGCATATTAAACGCCTAAGAATGTACCTGACTAGTAAGTATCTTAAAACCTATGGATTGCTATGTCTCCGAAAGAGAATCAAGCATGTGTACAGGGGCATAAACGCAGCAGTGATAGGATTGGAGAGTTTCGGTGAACAAATGAAGACCCTTTGAAGTCATATTGCATGGTACCCATTACACGGGTCTCAACTCTCCAGGTTTAAGGTATTCTTCCTTCAGCTAAAACATGCATGTGGAACCCAGAGTATGATCAACTGTGTGAACGGGAGACGTGTTCAAATATGTCTCAGTTTTCCTCCCCTGGTACTCGGGTGCAACATTCCAGATGCTTTACTAACACTCTCCCCACTTGGAGAGTCAGTCCCTTTAACCTCCTGTTTGGCCCAGTTTGCAATTTCTGCGGAAGATGAACAGGAATAGCGAGAACCAATGAGAGACTAGCTGGAGGTGTCTGGACGGGCAAATTTAACTCTCATTTCCCACCAGGAAGAGGAATTAACCAAAGGCTCAGCGTGCCGTGAAGGAATCAGATTAGGGCCTGAAGCCATCCTGCGGTGTTGCGGCCAGCTCACAAGAAAGCGAGTTGAAGAAAGGAGCTCAGGGGCACTGTAATTCACAAACCTGCAGAGTTATAAATGACAGCTATCGTCCAAAAATATACTGAAGTAAGGCTGCCAAGAGGACTTGAAAGCGGGGCAGAATTGCAGGAAACCGATTTCAGGAGGTAGACTGGAATTGCATTGAAAGCATAGGAAAAGAGGCAGAACGTCCACAATGATGCACTTGGCCAAAAAGGGCGTATGCGTTTTTTCCTGAATATATTCAGGAAAAAACGCATACGCCCTTTTTGGCCAACCAAGCAAGCTTGCAAAGGAAATCTGCACTACAATGAAGTCTCACTTCCCCCCGGTCAAAAGGGCCATCTGAAAAAAGTGTAAAATCCAGAAAGGCAGGACAGGCCATGGAGAACTGGGAGCCTTGTTATGCTGATGGGCGGGATGTAAATTGCCAACAGACACTCGGGAGAAGTGTATGGTGTTTCCTGAAACATCTAAAAAACAAAGCAACAGAGCCTAGGGCACTTGCACTTATGGTCCTATAGCTTAGGGAAATTAAAATCAAAAAGACACAGCCACCCCAAAGTTTGGGACGCCTCTGTTTACAAGAACCTCGTTTACAGTACAAGTTCAACATCGCAGAAAGTGAAAAATGGATAAAGAACATGTGGTATTTACTTACAAAGCAATATCACTCAGCAATGAAATCTATGTCATCAGGCCCTTAGCAGCACAATGAGTGGATTCAGGTATGATGATTCTAACTGAAATAAGTCACACAGAAAAAGAAACATCATAAGATATCAGTAATACACGGAATGTAAACTTGGCTACACAGGAACTGAATTACAGAACAGAACAGGGTCTCAAATTTAGAAAACCAACTTATGCTTGCTTAAGGGGAAAGGTGAGTTGGGGTGCTGCATAAAACCAGAGATTGAAATGAGCACAGATAAAGTTCCTTAAGCCAAATATGGACTAGACAAGAGCTACTCCTTGCTCAACGAAATGGACTCAACACCCCATATTAAACGCCTAAGAATGTACCTGACTAGTAAGTATCTTAAAACCTATGGATTGCTATGTCTCCAAAAGAGAATCAAGCATGTGTACAGGCGCATAAACGCAGCAGTGATAGGATTGGAGAGTTTCGGTGAACAAATGAAGACCCTTTGAAGTCATATTGCATGGTACCCATTCCACGGGTCTCAACTCTCCAGGTTTAAGGTATTCTTCCTTCAGCTAAAACATGCATGTGGAACCCAGAGTATGATCAACCGTGTGAACGGGAGACGTGTTCAAATATGTCTCAGTTTTCGTACCCTGGTACTCGGGTGCAACATTCCAGACGCTTTACTAACACTCTCCCCACTTGGAGAGTCAGCGTCTTTAACCTCCTGTTTGGCCCAGTTTGCAATTTCTGCGGAAGATGAACAGGAATAGGGAGAACCAATGAGAGACTAGCTGGAGGTGTCTGGACGGGCAAATTTAACTCTCATTTCCCACCAGGAAGAGGAAACAACCAAAGGCTCAGCGTGCCGTGCCAGAACCAGATTAGGGCCTGAAGCCATCCTGCGGTGTTGCGGCCAGGTCACAAGAAAGCGAGTTGAAGAAAGGAGCTCAGGGGCACTGTAATTCACAAACCTGCAGAGTTATAAATGACAGCTATCGTCCAAAAATATACTGAAGTAAGGCTGCCAAGAGGACTTGAAAGCGGGGCAGAATTGCAGGAAACCGATTTCAGGAGGTAGACTGGAATTGCATTGAAAGCATAGGAAAAGAGGCAGAACGTCCACAATGATGCACTTGGCCAAAAAGGGCGTATGCGTTTTTTCCTGAATATATTCAGGAAAAAACGCATACGCCCTTTTTGGCCAACCAAGCAAGCTTGCAAAGGAAATCTGCACTACAATGAAGTCTCACTTCCCCCCGGTCAAAATGGCCATCTGAAAAAAGTGTAAAATCCAGAAAGGCAGGATAGGCCATGGAGAACTGGGAGCCTTGTTATGCTGATGGGCGGGATGTAAATTGCCAACAGACACTCGGGAGAAGTGTATGGTGTTTCCTGAAACATCTAAAAAACAAAGCAACAGAGCCTAGGGCACTTCCACTTATGGTCCTATAGCTTAGGGAAATTAAAATCAAAAAGACACAGCCACCCCAAAGTTTGGGACGCCTCTGTTTACAAGAACCTCGTTTACCGTACAAGTTCAATATCACAGAAAGTGAAAAATGGATAAAGAACTTGTGGTACTTACGTACAATGCAGTATCACTCAGCAATGAAATCTATGTCATCAGGCCCGTAGCAGCATAATGAGTGGATTCAGGTACGATGATTCTAACTGAAATAAGTCACACAGAAATACAAACATCATAAGATATCAGTAATACACGGAATGTAAACTTGGCTACACAGGAACTGAATTCCAAAACAGAACAGGGTCTCAAATTTCGAAAACCAACTTATGCTTGCTTAAGGGGAAAGGTGAGTTGGGGTGCTGCATAAAACCAGAGATTGAAATGAGCACAGATAAAGTTCCTTAAGCCAAATATGGAATAGACAAGAGCTACTCCTTGCTCAACGAAATGGACTCAACACCGCATATTAAACGCCTAAGAATGTACCTGACTAGTAACTATCTTAAAACCTATGGATTGCTATGTCTCCGAAAGAGAATCAAGCATGTGTACAGGGGCATAAACGCAGCAGTGATAGGATTGGAGAGTTTCGGTGAACAAATGAAGACCCTTTGAAGTCATATTGCATGGTACCCATTACACGGGTCTCAACTCTCCAGGTTTAAGGTATTCTTCCTTCAGCTAAAACATGCATGTGGAACCCAGAGTATGATCAACTGTGTGAACGGGAGACGTGTTCAAATATGTCTCAGTTTTCCTCCCCTGGTACTCGGGTGCAACATTCCAGATGCTTTACTAACACTCTCCCCACTTGGAGAGTCAGTCCCTTTAACCTCCTGTTTGGCCCAGTTTGCAATTTCTGCGGAAGATGAACAGGAATAGCGAGAACCAATGAGAGACTAGCTGGAGGTGTCTGGACGGGCAAATTTAACTCTCATTTCCCACCAGGAAGAGGAATTAACCAAAGGCTCAGCGTGCCGTGAAGGAATCAGATTAGGGCCTGAAGCCATCCTGCGGTGTTGCGGCCAGCTCAAAAGAAAGCGAGTTGAAGAAAGGAGCTCAGGGGCACTGTAATTCACAAACCTGCAGAGTTATAAATGACAGCTATCGTCCAAAAATATACTGAAGTAAGGCTGCCAAGAGGACTTGAAAGCGGGGCAGAATTGCAGGAAACCGATTTCAGGAGGTAGACTGGAATTGCATTGAAAGCATAGGAAAAGAGGCAGAACGTCCACAATGATGCACTTGGCCAAAAAGGGCGTATGCGTTTTTTCCTGAATATATTCAGGAAAAAACGCATACGCCCTTTTTGGCCAACCAAGCAAGCTTGCAAAGGAAATCTGCACTACAATGAAGTCTCACTTCCCCCCGGTCAAAAGGGCCATCTGAAAAAAGTGTAAAATCCAGAAAGGCAGGACAGGCCATGGAGAACTGGGAGCCTTGTTATGCTGATGGGCGGGATGTAAATTGCCAACAGCCACTCGGGAGAAGTGTATGGTGTTTCCTGAAACATCTAAAAAACAAAGCAACAGAGCCTAGGGCACTTGCACTTATGGTCCTATAGCTTAGGGAAATTAAAATCAAAAAGACACAGCCACCCCAAAGTTTGGGACGCCTCTGTTTACAAGAACCTCGTTTACAGTACAAGTTCAACATCGCAGAAAGTGAAAAATGGATAAAGAACATGTGGTATTTACTTACAAAGCAATATCACTCAGCAATGAAATCTATGTCATCAGACCCTTAGCAGCACAATGAGTGGATTCAGGTATGATGATTCTAACTGAAATAAGTCACACAGAAAAAGAAACATCATAAGATATCAGTAATACACGGAATGTAAACTTGGCTACACAGGAACTGAATTACAGAACAGAACAGGGTCTCAAATTTAGAAAACCAACTTATGCTTGCTTAAGGGGAAAGGTGAGTTGGGGTGCTGCATAAAACCAGAGATTGAAATGAGCACAGATAAAGTTCCTTAAGCCAAATATGGACTAGACAAGAGCTACTCCTTGCTCAACGAAATGGACTCAACACCCCATATTAAACGCCTAAGAATGTACCTGACTAGTAAGTATCTTAAAACCTATGGATTGCTATGTCTCCAAAAGAGAATCAAGCATGTGTACAGGCGCATAAACGCAGCAGTGATAGGATTGGAGAGTTGCGGTGAACAAATGAAGACCCTTTGAAGTCATATTGCATGGTACCCATTCCACGGGTCTCAACTCTCCAAGTTTAAGGTATTCTTCCTTCAGCTAAAACATGCATGTGGAACCCAGAGTATGATCAACCGTGTGAACGGGAGACGTGTTCAAATATGTCTCAGTTTTCCTCCCCTGGTACTCGGGTGCAACATTCGAGATGCTTTACTAACACTCTCCCCACTTGGAGAGTCAGCGCCTTTAACTTCCTGTTTGGCCCAGTTTGCAATTTCTGCGGAAGATGAACAGGAATAGGGAACACCAATGAGAGACTAGCTGGAGGTGTCTGGACGGGCAAATTTAACTCTCATTTCCCACCAGGAAGAGGAAATAACCAAAGGCTCAGCGTGCCGTGCCGGAACCAGATTAAGGCCTGAAGCCATCCTGCGGTGTTGCGGCCAGCTCAAAAGAAAGCGAGTTGAAGAAAGGAGCTCAGGGGCACTGTAATTCACAAACCTGCAGAGTTATAAATGACAGCTATCGTCCAAAAATATACTGAAGTAAGGCTGCCAAGAGGACTTGAAAGCGGGGCAGAATTGCAGGAAACCGATTTCAGGAGGTAGACTGGAATTGCTTTGAAAGCATAGGAAAAGAGGCAGAACGTCCACAATGATGCACTTGGCCAAAAAGGGCGTATGCGTTTTTTCCTGAATATATTCAGGAAAAAACGCATACGCCCTTTTTGGCCAACCAAGCAAGCTTGCAAAGGAAATCTGCACTACAATGAAGTCTCACTTCCCCCCGGTCAAAAGGGCCATCTGAAAAAAGTGTAAAATCCAGAAAGGCAGGACAGGCCATGGAGAACTGGGAGCCTTGTTATGCTGATGGGCGGGATGTAAATTGCCAACAGCCACTCGGGAGAAGTGTATGGTGTTTCCTGAAACATCTAAAAAACAAAGCAACAGAGCCTAGGGCACTTCCACTTATGGTCCTATAGCTTAGGGAAATTAAAATCAAAAAGACACAGCCACCCCAAAGTTTGGGACGCCTCTGTTTACAAGAACCTCGTTTACAGTACAAGTTCAACATCGCAGAAAGTGAAAAATGGATAAAGAACATGTGGTATTTACTTACAAAGCAATATCACTCAGCAATGAAATCTATGTCATCAGGCCCTTAGCAGCACAATGAGTGGATTCAGGTATGATGATTCTAACTGAAATAAGTCACACAGAAAAAGAAACATCATAAGATATCAGTAATACACGGAATGTAAACTTGGCTACACAGGAACTGAATTACAGAACAGAACAGGGTCTCAAATTTAGAAAACCAACTTATGCTTGCTTAAGGGGAAAGGTGAGTTGGGGTGCTGCATAAAACCAGAGATTGAAATGAGCACAGATAAAGTTCCTTAAGCCAAATATGGAATAGACAAGAGCTACTCCTTGCTCAACGAAATGGACTCAACAGCGCATATTAAACGCCTAAGAATGTACCTGACTAGTAAGTATCTTAAAACCTATGCATTGCTATGTCTCCGAAAGAGAATCAAGCATGTTTACAGGGGCATAAACGCAGCAGTGATAGGATTGGAGAGGTTCGGTGAACAAATGAAGACCCTTTGAAGTCATATTGCATGGTACCCATTCCACGGGTCTCAACTCTCCAGGTTTAAGGTATTCTTCCTTCAGCTAAAACATGCATGTGGAACCCAGAGTATGATCAACCGTGTGAACGGGAGACGTGTTCAAATATGTTTCAGTTTTCGTACCCTGGTACTCGGGTGCAACATTCCAGACGTTTTACTAACACTCTCGCCACTTGGAGAGTCAGTGCCTTTAACATCCTGTTTGGCCCAGTTTGCAATTTCTGCGGAAGATGAACAGGAATAGGGAGAACCAATGAGAGACTAGCTGGAGGTGTCTGGACGGGCAAATTTAACTCGCATTTCCCACCAGGAAGAGGAAATAACCAAAGGCTCAGCGTGCCGTGCCGGAACCAGATTAGGGCCTGAAGCCATCCTGCGGTGTTGCGGCCAGCTCACAAGAAAGCGAGTTGAAGAAAGGAGCTCAGGGGCACTGTAATTCACAAACCTGCAGAGTTATAAATGACAGCTATCGTCCATAAATATACTGAAGTAAGGCTGCCAAGAGGACTCGAAAGCGGGGCAGAATTGCAGGAAACCGATTTCAGGAGGTAGACTGGAATTGCATTGAAAGCATAGGAAAAGAGGCAGAACGTCCACAATGATGCACTTGGCCAAAAAGGGCGTATGCGTTTTTTCCTGAATATATTCAGGAAAAAACGCATACGCCCTTTTTGGCCAACCAAGCAAGCTTGCAAAGGAAATCTGCACTACAATGAAGTCTCACTTCCCCCCGGTCAAAAGGGCCATCTGAAAAAAGTGTAAAATCCAGAAAGGCAGGACAGGCCATGGAGAACTGGGAGCCTTGTTATGCTGATGGGCGGGATGTAAATTGCCAACAGACACTCGGGAGAAGTGTATGGTGTTTCCTGAAACATCTAAAAAACAAAGCAACAGAGCCTAGGGCACTTCCACTTATGGTCCTATAGCTTAGGGAAATTAAAATCAAAAAGACACAGCCACCCCAAAGTTTGGGACGCCTCTGTTTACAAGAACCTCGTTTACCGTACAAGTTCAATATCACAGAAAGTGAAAAATGGATAAAGAACTTGTGGTACTTACGTACAATGCAGTATCACTCAGCAATGAAATCTATGTCATCAGGCCCGTAGCAGCATAATGAGTGGATTCAGGTACGATGATTCTAACTGAAATAAGTCACACAGAAAAAGAAACATCATAAGATATCAGTAATACACGGAATGTAAACTTGGCTACATAGGAACTGAATTCCAAAACAGAACAGGGTCTCAAATTTAGAAAACCAACTTATGCTTGCTTAAAGGGAAAGGTGAGTTGGGGTGCTGCATAAAACCTGAGATTGAAATGAGCACAGATAAAGTTCCTTAAGCCAAATATGGAATAGACAAGAGCTACTCCTTGCTCAACGAAATGGACTCAACACCCCATATTAAACGCCTAAGAATGTACCTGACTAGTAAGTATCTTAAAACCTATGGATTGCTATGTCTCCAAAAGAGAATCAAGCGTGTGTACAGGGGCATAAACGCAGCAGTGATAGGATTGGAGAGGTTTGGTGAGCAAATAAAGACCCTTTGAAGTCATATTGCATGGTACCCATTCCACGGGTCTCAACTCTCCAGGTTTAAGGTATTCTTCCTTCAGCTAAAACATGCATGTGGAACCCAGAGTATGATCAACCATGTGAACGGGAGACGTGTTCAAATATGTCTCAGTTTTCCTCCCCTGGTACTCGGGTGCAACATTCCAGACGCTTTACTAACACTCTCCCCACTTGGAGAGTCAGCGCCTTTAACTTCCTGTTTGGCCCAGTTTGCAATTTCTGCGGAAGATGAACAGGAATAGGGAACACCAATGAGAGACTAGCTGGAGGTGTCTGGACGGGCAAATTTAACTCTCATTTCCCACCAGGAAGAGGAAATAACCAAAGGCTCAGCGTGCCATGCCGGAACCAGATTAGGGCCTGAAGCCATCCTGCGGTGTTGCGGCCAGCTCAAAAGAAAGCGAGTTGAAGAAAGGAGCTCAGGGGCACTGTAATTCACAAACCTGCAGAGTTATAAATGACAGCTATCGTCCAAAAATATACTGAAGTAAGGCTGCCAAGAGGACTTGAAAGTGGGGCAGAATTGCAGGAAACCGATTTCAGGAGGTAGACTGGAATTGCATTGAAAGCATAGGAAAAGAGGCAGAACGTCCACAATGATGCACTTGGCCAAAAAGGGCGTATGCGTTTTTTCCTGAATATATTCAGGAAAAAACGCATACGCCCTTTTTGGCCAACCAAGCAAGCTTGCAAAGGAAATCTGCACTACAATGAAGTCTCACTTCCCCCCGGTCAAAAGGGCCATCTGAAAAAAGTGTAAAATCCAGAAAGGCAGGACAGGCCATGGAGAACTGGGAGCCTTGTTATGCTGATGGGCGGGATGTAAATTGCCAACAGACACTCGGGAGAAGTGTATGGTGTTTCCTGAAGCATCTAAAAAACAAAGCAACAGAGCCTAGGGCACTTCCACTTATGGTCCTATAGCTTAGGGAAATTAAAATCAAAAAGACACAGCCACCCCAAAGTTTGGGACGCCTCTGTTTACAAGAACCTCGTTTACCGTACAAGTTCAATATCACAGAAAGTGAAAAATGGATAAAGAACTTGTGGTACTTACGTACAATGCAGTATCACTCAGCAATGAAATCTATGTCATCAGGCTCGTAGCAGCATAATGAGTGGATTCAGGTACGATGATTCTAACTGAAATAAGTCACACAGAAAAAGAAACATCATAAGATATCAGTAATACACGGAATGTAAACTTGGCTACACAGGAACTGAATTCCAAAACAGAACAGGGTCTCAAATTTAGAAAACCAACTTATGCTTGCTTAAGGGGAAAGGTGAGTTGGGGTGCTGCATAAAACCAGAGATTGAAATGAGCACAGATAAAGTTCCTTAAGTCAAATATGGAATAGACAAGAGCTACTCCTTGCTCAACGAAATGGACTCAACACCCCATATTAAACGCCTAAGAATGTACCTGACTAGTAAGTATCTTAAAACCTATGGATTGCTATGTCTCCAAAAGAGAATCAAGCGTGTGTACAGGGGCATAAACGCAGCAGTGATAGGATTGGAGAGGTTCGGTGAGCAAATGAAGACCCTTTGAAGTCATATTGCATGGTACCCATTCCACGGGTTTCAACTACCCAGGTTTAAGGTATTCTTCCTTCAGCTAAAACATGCATGTGGAACCTAGAGTATGATCAACCATGTGATCGGGAGACGTGTTCAAATATGTCTCAGTTTTCGTACCCTGGTACTCGGGTGCAACATTCCAGACGCTTTACTAACACTCTCCCGACTTGGAGAGTCCGTCCCTTTAATCTCCTGTTTGGCCCAGTTTGCAATTTCTGTGGAAGATTAACAGGAATAGCGAGAATCAATGAGAGACTAGCTGGAGGTGTCTGGACGGGCAAATTTCACTCTCATTTCCCACCAGGAAGAGGAATTAACCAAAGGCTCAGTGTGCCGTGCCGGAACCAGATTAGGGCCTGAAGCCATCCTGCGGTGTTGCGGCCAGCTCAAAAGAAAGCGAGTTGAAGAAAGGAGCTCAGGGGCACTGTAATTCACAAACCTGCAGAGTTATAAATGACAGCTATCGTCCAAAAATATACTGAAGTAAGGCTGCCAAGAGGACTCGAAAGCGGGGCAGAATTGCAGGAAACCGATTTCAGGAGGTAGACTGGAATTGCATTGAAAGCATAGGAAAAGAGGCAGAACGTCCACAATGATGCACTTGGCCAAAAAGTGCGTATGCGTTTTTTCCTGAATATATTCAGGAAAAAACGCATACGCCCTTTTTGGCCAACCAAGCAAGCTTGCAAAGGAAATCTGCACTACAATGAAGTCTCACTTCCCCCCAGTCAAAAAGGCCATCTGAAAAAAGTGTAAAATCCAGAAAGGCAGGACAGGCCATGGAGAACTGGGAGCCTTGTTATGCTGATGGGCGGGATGTAAATTGCCAACAGACACTCGGGAGAAGTGTATGGTGTTTCCTGAAACATCTAAAAAACAAAGCAACAGAGCCTAGGGCACTTCCACTTATGGTCCTATAGCTTAGGGAAATTAAAATCAAAAAGACACAGCCACCCCAAAGTTTGGGACGCCTCTGTTTACAAGAACCTCGTTTACAGTACAAGTTCAACATCGCAGAAAGTGAAAAATGGATAAAGAAGGTGTGGTATTTACTTACAAAGCAATATCACTCAGCAATGAAATCTATGTCATCAGGCCCTTAGCAGCACAATGAGTGGATTCAGGTATGATGATTCTAACTGAAATAAGTCACACAGAAAAAGAAACATCATAAGATATCAGTAATACACGGAATGTAAACTTGGCTACACAGGAACTGAATTACAGAACAGAACAGGGTCTCAAATTTAGAAAACCAACTTATGCTTGCTTAAGGGGAAAGGTGAGTTGGGGTGCTGCATAAAACCAGAGATTGAAACGAGCACAGATAAAGTTCCTTAAGCCAAATATGGAATAGACAAGAGCTACTCCTTGCTCAACGAAATGGACTCAACACCGCATATTAAACGCCTAAGAATGTACCTGACTAGTAAGTATCTTAAAACCTATGGATTGCTATGTCTCCGAAAGAGAATCAAGCATGTGTACAGGGGCATAAACGCAGCAGTGATAGGATTGGAGAGGTTCGGTGAGCAAATGAAGACCCTTTGAAGTCATATTGCATGGTACCCATTCCACGGTTTTCAACTACCCAGGTTTAAGGTATTCTTCCTTCAGCTAAAACATGCATGTGGAACCTAGAGTATGATCAACCATGTGATCGGGAGACGTGTTCAAATATGTCTCAGTTTTCGTACCCTGGTACTCGGGTGCAACATTCCAGACGCTTTACTAACACTCTCCTGACTTGGAGAGTCCGTCCCTTTAATCTCCTGTTTGGCCCAGTTTGCAATTTCTGCGGAAGATGAACAGGAATAGCGAAAACCAATGAGAGACTAGCTGGAGGTGTCTGGACGGGTAAATTTAACTCTCATTTCCCACCAGAAAGAGGAATTAACCAAAGGCTCAGCGTGCCGTGCCGGAACCAGATTAGGGCCTGAAGCCATCCTGCGGTGTTGCGGCCAGCTCAAAAGAAAGCGAGTTGAAGAAAGGAGCTCAGGGGCACTGTAATTCACAAACCTGCAGAGTTATAAATGACAGCTATCGTCCAAAAATATACTGAAGTAAGGCTGCCACGAGGACTTGAAAGCGGGGCAGAATTGCAGGAAACCGATTTCAGGAGGTAGACTGGAATTGCATTGAAAGCATAGGAAAAGAGGCAGAACGTCCACAATGATGCACTTGGCCAAAAAGGGCGTATGCGTTTTTTCCTGAATATATTCAGGAAAAAACGCATACGCCCTTTTTGGCCAACCAAGCAAGCTTGCAAAGGAAATCTGCACTACAATGAAGTCTCACTTCCCCCCGGTCAAAAGGGCCATCTGAAAAAAGTGTAAAATCCAGAAAGGCAGGACAGGCCATGGAGAACTGGGAGCCTTGTTATGCTGATGGGCGGGATGTAAATTGCCAACAGACACTCGGGAGAAGTGTATGGTGTTTCCTGAAACATCTAAAAAACAAAGCAACAGAGCCTAGGGCACTTCCACTTATGGTCCTATAGCTTAGGGAAATTAAAATCAAAAAGACACAGCCACCCCAAAGTTTGGGACGCCTCTGTTTACAAGAACCTCGTTTACCGTACAAGTTCAATATCACAGAAAGTGAAAAATGGATAAAGAAGTTGTGGTACTTACGTACAATGCAGTATCACTCAGCAATGAAATCTATGTCATCAGGCCCGTAGCAGCATAATGAGTGGATTCAGGTACGATGATTCTCACTGAAATAAGTCACACAGAAAAAGAAACATCATAAGATATCACTAATACACGGAATGTAAACTTGGCTACACAGGAACTGAATTCCAAAACAGAACAGGGTCTCAAATTTAGAAAACCAACTTATGCTTGCTTAAGGGGAAAGGTGAGTTGGGGTGCTGCATAAAACCAGAGATTGAAATGAGCACAGATAAAGTTCCTTAAGCCAAATATGGAATAGACAAGAGCTACTCCTTGCTCAACGAAATGGACTCAACACCCCATATTAAACGCCTAAGAATGTACCTGACTAGTAAGTATCTTAAAACCTATGGATTGCTATGTCTCCAAAAGAGAATCAAGCGTGTGTACAGGGGCATAAACGCAGCAGTGATAGGATTGGAGAGGTTTGGTGAGCAAATGAAGACCCTTTGAAGTCATATTGCATGGTACCCATTCCACGGGTCTCAACTCTCCAGGTTTAAGGTATTCTTCCTTCAGCTAAAACATGCATGTGGAACCCAGAGTATGATCAACCATGTGAACGGGAGACGTGTTCAAATATGTCTCAGTTTTCCTCCCCTGGTACTCGGGTGCAACATTCCAGACGCTTTACTAACACTCTCCCCACTTGGAGAGTCAGCGCCTTTAACCTCCTGTTTGGCCCAGTTTGCAATTTCTGCGGAAGATGAACAGGAATAGGGAACACCAATGAGAGACTAGCTGGAGGTGTCTGGACGGGCAAATTTAACTCTCATTTCCCACCAGGAAGAGGAAATAACCAAAGGCTCAGCGTGCCGTGCCGGAACCAGATGAGGGCCTGAAGCCATCCTGCGGTGTTGCGGCCAGCTCAAAAGAAAGCGAGTTGAAGAAAGGAGCTCAGGGGCACTGTAATTCACAAACCTGCAGAGTTATAAATGACAGCTATCGTCCAAAAATATACTGAAGTAAGGCTGCCAAGAGGACTTGAAAGCGGGGCAGAATTGCAGGAAACTGATTTCAGGAGGTAGACTGGAATTGCTTTGAAAGCATAGGAAAAGAGGCAGAACGTCCACAATGATGCACTTGGCCAAAAAGGGCGTATGCGTTTTTTCCTGAATATATTCAGGAAAAAACGCATACGCCCTTTTTGGCCAACCAAGCAAGCTTGCAAAGGAAATCTGCACTACAATGAAGTCTCACTTCCCCCCGGTCAAAAGGGCCATCTGAAAAAAGTGTAAAATCCAGAAAGGCAGGACAGGCCATGGAGAACTGGGAGCCTTGTTATGCTGATGGGCGGGATGTAAATTGCCAACAGCCACTCGGGAGAAGTGTATGGTGTTTCCTGAAACATCTAAAAAACAAAGCAACAGAGCCTAGGGCACTTCCACTTACGGTCCTATAGCTTAGGGAAATTAAAATCAAAAAGACACAGCCACCCCAAAGTTTGGGACGCCTCTGTTTACAAGAACCTCGTTTACCGTACAAGTTCAATATCACAGAAAGTGAAAAATGGATAAAGAACTTGTGGTACTTACGTACAATGCAGTATCACTCAGCAATGAAATCTATGTCATCAGGCTCGTAGCAGCATAATGAGTGGATTCAGGTACGATGATTCTAACTGAAATAAGTCACACAGAAAAAGAAACATCATAAGATATCAGTAATACACGGAATGTAAACTTGGCTACACAGGAACTGAATTCCAAAACAGAACAGGGTCTCAAATTTAGAAAACCAACTTATGCTTGCTTAAGGGGAAAGGTGAGTTGGGGTGCTGCATAAAACCAGAGATTGAAACGAGCACAGATAAAGTTCCTTAAGCCAAATATGGAATAGACAAGAGCTACTCCTTGCTCAACGAAATGGACTCAACACCGCATATTAAACGCCTAAGAATGTACCTGACTAGTAAGTATCTTAAAACCTATGGATTGCTATGTCTCCGAAAGAGAATCAAGCATGTGTACAGGGGCATAAATGCAGCAGTGATAGGATTGGAGAGGTTCGGTGAGCAAATGAAGACCCTTTGAAGTCATATTGCATGGTACCCATTCCACGGTTTTCAACTACCCAGGTTTAAGGTATTCTTCCTTCAGCTAAAACATGCATGTGGAACCTAGAGTATGATCAACCATGTGATCGGGAGACGTGTTCAAATATGTCTCAGTTTTCGTACCCTGGTACTCGGGTGCAACATTCCAGACGCTTTACTAACACTCTCCTGACTTGGAGAGTCCGTCCCTTTAATCTCCTGTTTGGCCCAGTTTGCAATTTCTGCGGAAGATGAACAGGAATAGCGAAAACCAATGAGAGACTAGCTGGAGGTGTCTGGACGGGCAAATTTAACTCTCATTTCCCACCAGAAAGAGGAATTAACCAAAGGCTCAGCGTGCCGTGCCGGAACCAGATTAGGGCCTGAAGCCATCCTGCGGTGTTGCGGCCAGCTCACAAGAAAGCGAGTTGAAGAAAGGAGCTCAGGGGCACTGTAATTCACAAACCTGCAGAGTTATAAATGACAGCTATCGTCCAAAAATATACTGAAGTAAGGCTGCCACGAGGACTTGAAAGCGGGGCAGAATTGCAGGAAACCGATTTCAGGAGGTAGACTGGAATTGCATTGAAAGCATAGGAAAAGAGGCAGAACGTCCACAATGATGCACTTGGCCAAAAAGGGCGTATGCGTTTTTTCCTGAATATATTCAGGAAAAAACGCATACGCCCTTTTTGGCCAACCAAGCAAGCTTGCAAAGGAAATCTGCACTACAATGAAGTCTCACATCCCCCCGGTCAAAAGGGCCATCTGAAAAAAGTGTAAAATCCAGAAAGGCAGGACAGGCCATGGAGAACTGGGAGCCTTGTTATGCTGATGGGCGGGATGTAAATTGCCAACAGACACTCGGGAGAAGTGTATGGTGTTTCCTGAAACATCTAAAAAACAAAGCAACAGAGCCTAGGGCACTTCCACTTATGGTCCTATAGCTTAGGGAAATTAAAATCAAAAAGACACAGCCACCCCAAAGTTTGGGACGCCTCTGTTTACAAGAACCTCGTTTACCGTACAAGTTCAATATCACAGAAAGTGAAAAATGGATAAAGAAGTTGTGGTACTTACGTACAATGCAGTATCACTCAGCAATGAAATCTATGTCATCAGGCCCGTAGCAGCATAATGAGTGGATTCAGGTACGATGATTCTCACTGAAATAAGTCACACAGAAAAAGAAACATCATAAGATATCACTAATACACGGAATGTAAACTTGGCTACACAGGAACTGAATTCCAAAACAGAACAGGGTCTCAAATTTAGAAAACCAACTTATGCTTGCTTAAGGGGAAAGGTGAGTTGGGGTGCTGCATAAAACCAGAGATTGAAATGAGCACAGATAAAGTTCCTTAAGCCAAATATGGAATAGACAAGAGCTACTCCTTGCTCAACGAAATGGACTCAACACCCCATATTAAACGCCTAAGAATGTACCTGACTAGTAAGTATCTTAAAACCTATGGATTGCTATGTCTCCAAAAGAGAATCAAGCGTGTGTACAGGGGCATAAACGCAGCAGTGATAGGATTGGAGAGGTTTGGTGAGCAAATGAAGACCCTTTGAAGTCATATTGCATGGTACCCATTCCACGGGTCTCAACTCTCCAGGTTTAAGGTATTCTTCCTTCAGCTAAAACATGCATGTGGAACCCAGAGTATGATCAACCATGTGAACGGGAGACGTGTTCAAATATGTCTCAGTTTTCCTCCCCTGGTACTCGGGTGCAACATTCCAGACGCTTTACTAACACTCTCCCCACTTGGAGAGTCAGCGCCTTTAACCTCCTGTTTGGCCCAGTTTGCAATTTCTGCGGAAGATGAACAGGAATAGGGAACACCAATGAGAGACTAGCTGGAGGTGTCTGGACGGGCAAATTTAACTCTCATTTCCCACCAGGAAGAGGAAATAACCAAAGGCTCAGCGTGCCGTGCCGGAACCAGATGAGGGCCTGAAGCCATCCTGCGGTGTTGCGGCCAGCTCAAAAGAAAGCGAGTTGAAGAAAGGAGCTCAGGGGCACTGTAATTCACAAACCAGCAGAGTTATAAATGACAGCTATCGTCCAAAAATATACTGAAGTAAGGCTGCCAAGAGGACTTGAAAGCGGGGCAGAATTGCAGGAAACCGATTTCAGGAGGTAGACTGGAATTGCTTTGAAAGCATAGGAAAAGAGGCAGAACGTCCACAATGATGCACTTGGCCAAAAAGGGCATATGCGTTTTTTCCTGAATATATTCAGGAAAAAACGCATACGCCCTTTTTGGCCAACCAAGCAAGCTTGCAAAGGAAATCTGCACTACAATGAAGTCTCACTTCCCCCCGGTCAAAAGGGCCATCTGAAAAAAGTGTAAAATCCAGAAAGGCAGGACAGGCCATGGAGAACTGGGAGCCTTGTTATGCTGATGGGCGGGATGTAAATTGCCAACAGACACTCGGGAGAAGTGTATGGTGTTTCCTGAAACATCTAAAAAACAAAGCAACAGAGCCTAGGGCACTTCCACTTACGGTCCTATAGCTTAGGGAAATTAAAATCAAAAAGACACAGCCACCCCAAAGTTTGGGACGCCTCTGTTTACAAGAACCTCGTTTACCGTACAAGTTCAATATCACAGAAAGTGAAAAATGGATAAAGAACTTGTGGTACTTACGTACAATGCAGTATCACTCAGCAATGAAATCTATGTCATCAGGCCCGTAGCAGCATAATGAGTGGATTCAGGTACCATGATTCTCACTGAAATAAGTCACACAGAAAAAGAAACATCATAAGATATCACTAATACACGGAATGCAAACTTGGCTACACAGGAACTGAATTCCAAAACAGAACAGGGTCTCAAATTTAGAAAACCAACTTATGCTTGCTTAAGGGGAAAGGTGAGTTGGGGTGCTGCATAAAACCAGAGATTGAAATGAGCACAGATAAAGTTCCTTAAGCCAAATATGGAATAGACAAGAGCTACTCCTTGCTCAACGAAATGGACTCAACACCCCATATTAAACGCCTAAGAATGTACCTGACTAGTAAGTATCTTAAAACCTATGGATTGCTATGTCTCCAAAAGAGAATCAAGCGTGTGTACAGGGGCATAAACGCAGCAGTGATAGGATTGGAGAGGTTTGGTGAGCAAATGAAGACCCTTTGAAGTCATATTGCATGGTACCCATTCCACGGGTCTCAACTCTCCAGGTTTAAGGTATTCTTCCTTCAGCTAAAACATGCATGTGGAACCCAGAGTATGATCAACCATGTAAACGGGAGACGTGTTCAAATATGTCTCAGTTTTCCTCCCCTGGTACTCGGGTGCAACATTCCAGACGCTTTACTAACACTCTCCCCACTTGGAGAGTCAGCGCCTTTAACCTCCTGTTTGGCCCAGTTTGCAATTTCTGCGGAAGATGAACAGGAATAGGGAACACCAATGAGAGACTAGCTGGAGGTGTCTGGACGGGCAAACTTAACTCTCATTTCCCACCAGGAAGAGGAAATAAACAAAGGCTCAGCGTGCCGTGCCGGAACCAGATTAGGGCCTGAAGCCATCCTGCGGTGTTGCGGCCAGCTCAAAAGAAAGCGAGTTGAAGAAAGGAGCTCAGGGGCACTGTAATTCACAAACCTGCAGAGTTATAAATGACAGCTATCGTCCAAAAATATACTGAAGTAAGGCTGCCAAGAGGACTCGAAAGCGGGGCAGAATTGCAGGAAACCGATTTCAGGAGGTAGACTGGAATTGCATTGAAAGCATAGGAAAAGAGGCAGAACGTCCACAATGATGCACTTGGCCAAAAAGGGCGTATGCGTTTTTTCCTGAATATATTCAGGAAAAAACGCATACGCCCTTTTTGGCCAACCAAGCAAGCTTGCAAAGGAAATCTGCACTACAATGAAGTCTCACTTCCCCCCGGTCAAAAGGGCCATCTGAAAAAAGTGTAAAATCCAGAAAGGCAGGACAGGCCATGGAGAACTGGGAGCCTTGTTATGCTGATGGGCGGGATGTAAATTGCCAACAGACACTCGGGAGAAGTGTATGGTGTTTCCTGAAACATCTAAAAAACAAAGCAACAGAGCCTAGGGCACTTCCACTTATGGTCCTATAGCTTAGGGAAATTAAAATCAAAAAGACACAGCCACCCCAAAGTTTGGGACGCCTCTGTTTACAAGAACCTCGTTTACCGTACAAGTTCAATATCACAGAAAGTGAAAAATGGATAAAGAACTTGTGGTACTTACGTACAATGCAGTATCACTCAGCAATGAAATCTATGTCATCAGGCCCGTAGCAGCATAATGAGTGGATTCAGGTACGATGATTCTCACTGAAATAAGTCACACAGAAAAAGAAACATCATAAGATATCACTAATACACGGAATGTAAACTTGGCTACACAGGAACTGAATTCCAAAACAGAACAGGGTCTCAAATTTAGAAAACCAACTTATGCTTGCTTAAGGGTAAAGGTGAGTTGGGGTGCTGCATAAAACCAGAGATTGAAATGAGCACAGATAAAGTTCCTTAAGCCAAATATGGACTAGACAAGAGCTACTGCTTGCTCAACGAAATGGACTCAACACCCCATATTAAACGCCTAAGAATGTACCTGACTAGTAAGTATCTTAAAACCTATGGATTGCTATGTCTCCAAAAGAGAATCAAGCGTGTGTACAGGGGCATAAACGCAGCAGTGATAGGATTGGAGAGGTTTGGTGAGCAAATGAAGACCCTTTGAAGTCATATTGCATGGTACCCATTCCACGGGTCTCAACTCTCCAGGTTTAAGGTATTCTTCCTTCAGCTAAAACATGCATGTGGAACCCAGAGTATGATCAACCATGTGAACGGGAGACGTGTTCAAATATGTCTCAGTTTTCCTCCCCTGGTACTCGGGTGCAACATTCCAGACGCTTTACTAACACTCTCCCCACTTGGAGAGTCAGAGCCTTTAACCTCCTGTTTGGCCCAGTTTGCAATTTCTGCGGAAGATGAACAGGAATAGCGAGAACCAATGAGAGACTAGCTGGAGGTGTCTGGACGGGCAAATTTAACTCTCATTTCCCACCAGGAAGAGGAATTAACCAAAGGCTCAGCGTGCCATGCCGGAACCAGATTAGGGCCTGAAGCCATCCTGCGGTGTTGCGGCCAGGTCACAAGAAAGCGAGTTGAAGAAAGGAGCTCAGGGGCAAGGTAATTCACAAACCTGCAGAGTTATAAATGACAGCTATCGTCCAAAAATATACTGAAGTAAGGCTGCCAAGAGGACTCGAAAGCGGGGCAGAATTGCGGGAAACCGATTTCAGGAGGTAGACTGGAATTGCATTGAAAGCATAGGAAAAGAGGCAGAACGTCCACAATGATGCACTTGGCCAAAAAGGGCGTATGCGTTTTTTCCTGAATATATTCAGGAAAAAACGCATACGCCCTTTTTGGCCAACCAAGCAAGCTTGCAAAGGAAATCTGCACTACAATGAAGTCTCACTTCCCCCCGGTCAAAAGGGCCATCTGAAAAAAGTGTAAAATCCAGAAAGGCAGGACAGGCCATGGAGAACTGGGAGCCTTGTTATGCTGATGGGCGGGATGTAAATTGCCAACAGACACTCGGGAGAAGTGTATGGTGTTTCCTGAAACATCTACAAAACAAAGCAACAGAGCCTAGGGCACTTCCACTTATGGTCCTATAGCTTAGGGAAATTAAAATCAAAAAGACACAGCCACCCCAAAGTTTGGGACGCCTCTGTTTACAAGAACCTCGTTTACAGTACAAGTTCAACATCGCAGAAAGTGAAAAATGGATAAAGAACATGTGGTATTTACTCACAAAGCAATATCACTCAGCAATGAAATCTATGTCATCAGGCCCTTAGCAGCACAATGAGTAGATTCAGGTATGATGATTCTAACTGAAATAAGTCACACAGAAAAAGAAACATCATAAGATATCACTAATACACGGAATGTAAACTTGGCTACACAGGAACTGAATTACAGAACAGAACAGGGTCTCAAATTTAGAAAACCAACTTATGCTTGCTTAAGGGTAAAGGTGAGTTGGGGTGCTGCATAAAACCAGAGATTGAAACGAGCACAGATAAAGTTCCTTAAGCCAAATATGGAATAGACAAGAGCTACTCCTTGCTCAACGAAATGGACTCAACACCGCATATTAAACGCCTAAGAATGTACCTGACTAGTAAGTATCTTAAAACCTATGGATTGCTATGTCTCCGAAAGAGAATCAAGCATGTGTACAGGGGCATAAACGCAGCAGTGATAGGATTGGAGAGGTTCGGTGAGCAAATGAAGACCCTTTGAAGTCATATTGCATGGTACCCATTCCACGGGTTTCAACTACCCAGGTTTAAGGTATTCTTCCTTCAGCTAAAACATGCATGTGGAACCTAGAGTATGATCAACCATGTGATCGGGAGACGTGTTCAAATATGTCTCAGTTTTCGTACCCTGGTACTCAGGTGCAACATTCCAGATGCTTTACTAACACTCTCCTGACTTGCAGAGTCCGTCCGTTTAATCTCCTGTTTGGCCCAGTTTGCAATTTCTGCGGAAGATGAACAGGAATAGCGAGAACCAATGAGAGACTAGCTGGAGGTGTCTGGACGGGCAAATTTAACTCTCATTTCCCACCAGGAAGAGGAAATAACCAAAGGCTCAGCGTGCCGGGCCGGAACCAGATTAGGGCCTGAAACCATCCTGCGGTGTTGCGGCCAGGTCACAAGAAAGCGAGTTGAAGAAAGGAGCTCAGGGGCACTGTAATTCACAAACCTGCAGAGTTATAAATGACAGCTATCGTCCAAAAATATACTGAAGTAAGGCTGCCAAGAGGACTTGAAAGCGGGGCAGAATTGCAGGAAACCGATTTCAGGAGGTAGACTGGAATTGCATTGAAAGCATAGGAAAAGAGGCAGAACGTCCACAATGATGCACTTGGCCAAAAAGGGCGTATGCGTTTTTTCCTGAATATATTCAGGAAAAAACGCATACGCCCTTTTTGGCCAACCAAGCAAGCTTGCAAAGGAAATCTGCACTACAATGAAGTCTCACTTCCCCCCGGTCAAAAGGGCCATCTGAAAAAAGTGTAAAATCCAGAAAGGCAGGACAGGCCATGGAGAACTGGGAGCCTTGTTATGCTGATGGGCGGGATGTAAATTGCCAACAGCCACTCGGGAGAAGTGTATGGTGTTTCCTGAAACATCTAAAAAACAAAGCAACAGAGCCTAGGGCACTTCCACTTATGGTCCTATAGCTTAGGGAAATTAAAATCAAAAAGACACAGCCACCCCAAAGTTTGGGACGCCTCTGTTTACAAGAACCTCGTTTACCGTACAAGTTCAATATCACAGAAAGTGAAAAATGGATAAAGAACTTGTGGTACTTACGTACAATGCAGTATCACTCAGCAATGAAATCTATGTCATCAGGCCCGTAGCAGCATAATGAGTGGATTCAGGTACGATGATTCTCACTGAAATAAGTCACACAGAAAAAGAAACATCATAAGATATCACTAATACACGGAATGTAAACTTGGCTACACAGGAACTGAATTCCAAAACAGAACAGGGTCTCAAATTTAGAAAACCAACTTATGCTTGCTTAAGGGGAAAGGTGAGTTGGGGTGCTGCATAAAACCAGAGATTGAAATGAGCACAGATAAAGTTCCTTAAGCCAAATATGGACTAGACAAGAGCTACTCCTTGCTCAACGAAATGGACTCAACACCCCATATTAAACGCCTAAGAATGTACCTGACTAGTAAGTATCTTAAAACCTATGGATTGCTATGTCTCCAAAAGAGAATCAAGCATGTGTACAGGGGCATAAACGCAGCAGTGATAGGATTGGAGAGGTTCGGTGAGCAAATGAAGACCCTTTGAAGTCATATTGCATGGTACCCATTCCACGGGTCTCAACTCTCCAGGTTTAAGGTATTCTTCCTTCAGCTAAAACATGCATGTGGAACCCAGAGTATGATCAACCATGTGAACGGGAGACGTGTTCAAATATGTCTCAGTTTTCCTCCCCTGGTACTCGGGTGCAACATTCCAGACGCTTTACTAACACTCTCCCCACTTGGAGAGTCAGCGTCTTTAACCTCCTGTTTGGCCCAGTTTGCAATTTCTGCGGAAGATGAACAGGAATAGGAAACACCAATGAGAGACTAGCTGGAGGTGTCTGGACGGGCAAATTTAACTCTCATTTCCCACCAGGAAGAGGAAATAACCAAAGGCTCAGCGTGCCGTGCCGGAACCAGATTAGGGCCTGAAGCCATCCTGCGGTGTTGCGGCCAGCTCAAAAGAAAGCGAGTTGAAGAAAGGAGCTCAGGGGCACTGTAATTCACAAACCTGCAGAGTTATAAATGACAGCTATCGTCCAAAAATATACTGAAGTAAGGCTGCCAAGAGGACTTGAAAGCGGGGCAGAATTGCAGGAAACCGATTTCAGGAGGTAGACTGGAATTGCATTGGAAGCATAGGAAAAGAGGCAGAACGTCCACAATGATGCACTTGGCCAAAAAGGGCGTATGCGTTTTTTCCTGAATATATTCAGGAAAAAACGCATACGCCCTTTTTGGCCAACCAAGCAAGCTTGCAAAGGAAATCTGCACTACAATGAAGTCTCACTTCCCCCCGGTCAAAAGGGCCATCTGAAAAAAGTGTAAAATCCAGAAAGGCAGGACAGGCCATGGAGAACTGGGAGCCTTGTAATGCTGATGGGCGGGATGTAAATTGCCAACAGACACTCGGGAGAAGTGTATGGTGTTTCCTGAAACATCTAAAAAACAAAGCAACAGAGCCTAGGGCACTTCCACTTATGGTCCTATAGCTTAGGGAAATTAAAATCAAAAAGACACAGCCACCCCAAAGTTTGGGAAGTCTCTGTTTACAAGAACCTCGTTTACAGTACAAGTTCAACATCGCAGAAAGTGAAAAATGGATACAGAACATGTGGTATTTACTTACAAAGCAATATCACTCAGCAATGAAATCTATGTCATCAGGCACTTAGCAGCACAATGAGTGGATTCAGGTATGATGATTCTAACTGAAATAAGTCACACAGAAAAAGAAACATCATAAGATATCAGTAATACACGGAATGTAAACTTGGCTACACAGGAACTGAATTACAGAACAGAACAGGGTCTCAAATTTAGAAAACCAACTTATGCTTGCTTAAGGGGAAAGGTGAGTTGGGGTGCTGCATAAAACCAGAGATTGAAGTGAGCACAGATAAAGTTCCTTAAGCCAAATATGGAATAGACAAGAGCTACTCCTTGCTCAACGAAATGGACTCAACACCCCATATTAAACGCCTAAGAATGTACCTGACTAGTAAGTATCTTAAAACCTATGGATTGCTATGTCTCCGAAAGAGAATCAAGCATGTGTACAGGGGCATAAACGCAGCAGTGATAGGATTGGAGAGGTTCGGTGAACAAATGAAGACCCTTTGAAGTCATATTGCATGGTACCCATTCCACGGGTCTCAACTCTCCAGGTTTAAGGTATTCTTCCTTCAGCTAAAACATGCATGTGGAACCCAGAGTATGATCAACCGTGTGAATGAGAGACGTGTTCAAATATGTCTCAGTTTTCGTACCCTGGTACTCGGGTGCAACATTCCAGACGCTTTACTAACACTCTCCCCACTTGGAAAGTCAGCGCCTTTAACCTCCTCTTTGGCCCAGTTTGCAATTTCTGCGGAAGATGAACAGGAATAGGGAGAACCAATGAGAGACTAGCTGGAGGTGTCTGGACGGGCAAATTTAACTCTCATTTCCCACCAGGAAGAGGAAATAACCAAAGGCTCAGCGTGCCGTGCCGGAACCAGATTAGGGCCTGAAGCCATCCTGCGGTGTTGCGGCCAGGTCACAAGAAAGCGAGTTGAAGAAAGGAGCTCAGGGGCACTGTAATTCACAAACCTGCAGAGTTATAAATGACAGCTATCGTCCAAAAATATACTGAAGTAAGGCTGCCAAGAGGACTTGAAAGCGGGGCAGAATTGCAGGAAACCGATTTCAGGAGGTAGACTGGAATTGCCTTGAAAGCATAGGAAAAGAGGCAGAACGTCCACAATGATGCACTTGGCCAAAAAGGGCGTATGCGTTTTTTCCTGAATATATTCAGGAAAAAAACGCATACGCCCTTTTTGGCCAACCAAGCAAGCTTGCAAAGGAAATCTGCACTACAATGAAGTCTCACTTCCCCCCGGTTAAAAGGGCCATCTGAAAAAAGTGTAAAATCCAGAAAGGCAGGACAGGCCATGGAGAACTGGGAGCCTTGTTATGCTGATGGGCGGGATGTAAATTGCCAACAGACACTCGGGAGAAGTGTATGGTGTTTCCTGAAACATCTAAAAAACAAAGCAACAGAGCCTAGGGCACTTCCACTTATGGTCCTATAGCTTACGGAAATTAAAATCAAAAAGACAGAGCCACCCAAAAGTTTGGGACGGCCCTGTTTACAAGAAACTCATTTACGGCACAAGTTCAATATCGCAGAATGTGAAAAATGGATAAAGAACTTGTGGTACTTACATACAATGCAGTATCACTCAGCAATGAAATCTATGTCATCAGGCCCGTAGCAGCATAATGAGTGGATTCAGGTACGATGATTCTCACTGAAATAAGTCACACAGAAAAAGAAACATCATAAGATATCACTAATACACGGAATGTAAACTTGGCTACACAGGAACTGAATTCCAAAACAGAACAGGGTCTCAAATTTAGAAAACCAACTTATGCTTGCTTAAGGGGAAAGGTGAGTTGGGGTGCTGCATAAAACCAGAGATTGAAATGAGCACAGATAAAGTTCCTTAAGCCAAATATGGACTAGACAAGAGCTACTCCTTGCTCAACGAAATGGACTCAACACCGCATATTAAACGCCTAAGAATGTACCTGACTAGTAAGTATCTTAAAACCTATGGATTGCTATGTCTCCAAAAGAGAATCAAGCGTGTGTACAGGGGCATAAACGCAGCAGTGATAGGATTGGAGAGGTTTGGTGAGCAAATGAAGACCCTTTGAAGTCATATTGCATGGTACCCATTCCACGGGTCTCAACTCTCCAGGTTTAAGGTATTCTTCCTTCAGCTAAAACATGCATGTGGAACCCAGAGTATGATCAACCATGTGAACGGGAGACGTGTTCAAATATGTCTCAGTTTTCCTCCCCTGGTACTCGGGTGCAACATTCCAGACGCTTTACTAACACTCTCCCCACTTGGAGAGTCAGCGCCTTTAACCTCCTGTTTGGCCCAGTTTGCAATTTCTGCGGAAGATGAACAGGAATAGCGAGAACCAATGAGAGACTAGCTGGAGGTGTCTGGACGGGCAAATTTAACTCTCATTTCCCACCAGGAAGAGGAATTAACCAAAGGCTCAGCGTGCCGTGCCGGAACCAGATTAGGGCCTGAAGCCATCCTGCGGTGTTGCGGCCAGGTCACAAGAAAGCGAGTTGAAGAAAGGAGCTCAGGGGCACTGTAATTCACAAACCTGCAGAGTTATAAATGACAGCTATCGTCCAAAAATATACTGAAGTAAGGCTGCCAAGAGGACTCGAAAGCGGGGCAGAATTGCGGGAAACCGATTTCAGGAGGTAGACTGGAATTGCATTGAAAGCATAGGAAAAGAGGCAGAACGTCCACAATGATGCACTTGGCCAAAAAGGGCGTATGCGTTTTTTCCTGAATATATTCAGGAAAAAACGCATACGCCCTTTTTGGCCAACCAAGCAAGCTTGCAAAGGAAATCTGCACTACAATGAAGTCTCACTTCCCCCCGGTCAAAAGGGCCATCTGAAAAAAGTGTAAAATCCAGAAAGGCAGGACAGGCCATGGAGAACTGGGAGCCTTGTTATGCTGATGGGCGGGATGTAAATTGCCAACAGACACTCGGGAGAAGTGTATGGTGTTTCCTGAAACATCTAAAAAACAAAGCAACAGAGCCTAGGGCACTTCCACTTATGGTCCTATAGCTTAGGGAAATTAAAATCAAAAAGACACAGCCACCCCAAAGTTTGGGACGCCTCTGTTTACAAGAACCTCGTTTACAGTACAAGTTCAACATCGCAGAAAGTGAAAAATGGATAAAGAACATGTGGTATTTACTCACAAAGCAATATCACTCAGCAATGAAATCTATGTCATCAGGCCCTTAGCAGCACAATGAGTAGATTCAGGTATGATGATTCTAACTGAAATAAGTCACACAGAAAAAGAAACATCATAAGATATCACTAATACACGGAATGTAAACTTGGCTACACAGGAACTGAATTACAGAACAGAACAGGGTCTCAAATTTAGAAAACCAACTTATGCTTGCTTAAGGGTAAAGGTGAGTTGGGGTGCTGCATAAAACCAGAGATTGAAACGAGCACAGATAAAGTTCCTTAAGCCAAATATGGAATAGACAAGAGCTACTCCTTGCTCAACGAAATGGACTCAACACCGCATATTAAACGCCTAAGAATGTACCTGACTAGTAAGTATCTTAAAACCTATGGATTGCTATGTCTCCGAAAGAGAATCAAGCATGTGTACAGGGGCATAAACGCAGCAGTGATAGGATTGGAGAGGTTCGGTGAGCAAATGAAGACCCTTTGAAGTCATATTGCATGGTACCCATTCCACGGGTCTCAACTCTCCAGGTTTAAGGTATTCTTCCTTCAGCTAAAACATGCATGTGGAACCCAGAGTATGATCAACCATGTGAATGGGAGACGTGTTCAAATATGTCTCAGTTTTCCTCCCCTGGTACTCGGGTGCAACATTCCAGACGCTTTACTAACACTCTCCCCACTTGGAGAGTCAGAGCCTTTAACCTCCTGTTTGGCCCAGTTTGCAATTTCTGCGGAAGATGAACAGGAATAGGGAACACCAATGAGAGACTAGCTGGAGGTGTCTGGACGGGCAAATTTAACTCTCATTTCCCACCAGGAAGAGGAAATAACCAAAGGCTCAGCGTGCCGTGCCGGAACCAGATTAGGGCCTGAAGCCATCCTGCGGTGTTGCGGCCAGCTCAAAAGAAAGCGAGTTGAAGAAAGGAGCTCAGGGGCACTGTAATTCACAAACCTGCAGAGTTATAAATGACAGCTATCGTCCAAAAATATACTGAAGTAAGGCTGCCAAGAGGACTTGAAAGCGGGGCAGAATTGCAGGAAACCGATTTCAGGAGGTAGACTGGAATTGCATTGAAAGCATAGGAAAAGAGGCAGAACGTCCACAATGATGCACTTGGCCAAAAAGGGCGTATGCGTTTTTTCCTGAATATATTCAGGAAAAAACGCATACGCCCTTTTTGGCCAACCAAGCAAGCTTGCAAAGGAAATCTGCACTACAATGAAGTCTCACTTCCCCCCGGTCAAAAGGGCCATCTGAAAAAAGTGTAAAATCCAGAAAGGCAGGACAGGCCATGGAGAACTGGGAGCCTTGTTATGCTGATGGGCGGGATGTAAATTGCCAACAGACACTCGGGAGAAGTGTATGGTGTTTCCTGAAACATCTAAAAAACAAAGCAACAGAGCCTAGGGCACTTCCACTTATGGTCCTATAGCTTAGGGAAATTAAAATCAAAAAGACACAGCCACCCCAAAGTTTGGGACGCCTCTGTTTACAAGAACCTCGTTTACCGTACAAGTTCAATATCACAGAAAGTGAAAAATGGATTAAGAACTTGTGGTACTTACGTACAATGCAGTATCACTCAGCAATGAAATCTATGTCATCAGGCCCGTAGCAGCATAATGAGTGGATTCAGGTACGATGATTCTAACTGAAATAAGTCACACAGAAAAAGAAACATCATAAGATATCAGTAATACACGGAATGTAAACTTGGCTACACAGGAACTGAATTCCAAAACAGAACAGGGTCTCAAATTTAGAAAACCAACTTATGCTTGCTTAAGGGGAAAGGTGAGTTAGGGTGCTGCATAAAACCAGAGATTGAAATGAGCACAGATAAAGTTCCTTAAGCCAAATATGGAATAGACAAGAGCTACTCCTTGCTCAACGAAATGGACTCAACACCCCATATTAAACGCCTAAGAATGTACCTGACTAGTAAGTATCTTAAAACCTATGGATTGCTATGTCTCCAAAAGAGAATCAAGCGTGTGTACAGGGGCATAAACGCAGCAGTGATAGGATTGGAGAGGTTCGGTGAGCAAATGAAGACCCTTTGAAGTCATATTGCATGGTACCCATTCCACGGGTCTCAACTCTCCAGGTTTAAGGTATTCTTCCTTCAGCTAAAACATGCATGTGGAACCCAGAGTATGATCAACCATGTGAACGGGAGACGTGTTCAAATATGTCTCAGTTTTCCTCCCCTGGTACTCGGGTGCAATATTCCAGACGCTTTACTAACACTCTCCCCACTTGGAGAGTCAGCGCCTTTAACTTCCTGTTTGGCCCAGTTTGCAATTTCTGCGGAAGATGAACAGGAATAGGGAACACCAATGAGAGACTAGCTGGAGGTGTCTGGACGGGCAAATTTAACTCTCATTTCCCACCAGGAAGAGGAAATAACCAAAGGCTCAGCGTGCCGTGCCTGAAACAGATTAGGGCCTGAAGCCATCCTGCGGTGTTGCGGCCAGGTCACAAGAAAGCGAGTTGAAGAAAGGAGCTCAGGGGCACTGTAATTCACAAACCTGCAGAGTTATAAATGACAGCTATCGTCCAAAAATATACTGAAGTAAGGCTGCCAAGAGGACTTGAAAGCGGGGCAGAATTGCAGGAAACCGATTTCAGGAGGTAGACTGGAATTGCATTGAAAGCATAGGAAAAGAGGCAGAACGTCCACAATGATGCACTTGGCCAAAAAGGGCGTATGCGTTTTTTCCTGAATATATTCAGGAAAAAACGCATACGCCCTTTTTGGCCAACCAAGCAAGCTTGCAAAGAAATCTGCACTACAATGAAGTCTCACTTCCCCCCGGTCAAAAGGGCCATCTGAAAAAAGTGTAAAATCCAGAAAGGCAGGACAGGCCATGGAGAACTGGGAGCCTTGTTATGCTGATGGGCGGGATGTAAATTGCCAACAGACACTCGGGAGAAGTGTATGGTGTTTCCTGAAGCATCTAAAAAACAAAGCAACAGAGCCTAGGGCACTTCCACTTATGGTCCTATAGCTTAGGGAAATTAAAATCAAAAAGACACAGCCACCCCAAAGTTTGGGACGCCTCTGTTTACAAGAACCTCGTTTACCGTACAAGTTCAATATCACAGAAAGTGAAAAATGGATAAAGAACTTGTGGTACTTATGTACAATGCAGTATCACTCAGCAATGAAATCTATGTCATCAGGCTCGTAGCAGCATAATGAGTGGATTCAGGTACGATGATTCTAACTGAAATAAGTCACACAGAAAAAGAAACATCATAAGATATCAGTAATACACGGAATGTAAACTTGGCTACAAAGGAACTGAATTCCAAAACAGAACAGGGTCTCAAATTAGGAAACCAACTTATGCTTGCTTAAGGGGAAAGGTGAGTTGGGGTGCTGCATAAAACCAGAGATTGAAATGAGCACAGATAAAGTTCCTTAAGTCAAATATGGAATAGACAAGAGCTACTCCTTGCTCAACGAAATGGACTCAACACCCCATATTAAACGCCTAAGAATGTACCTGACTAGTAAGTATCTTAAAACCTATGGATTGCTATGTCTCCAAAAGAGAATCAAGCGTGTGTACAGGGGCATAAACGCAGCAGTGATAGGATTGGAGAGGTTCGGTGAGCAAATGAAGACCCTTTGAAGTCATATTGCATGGTACCCATTCCACGGGTTTCAACTACCCAGGTTTAAGGTATTCTTCCTTCAGCTAAAACATGCATGTGGAACCTAGAATATGATCAACCATGTGATCGGGAGATGTGTTCAAATATGTCTCAGTTTTCGTACCCTGGTACTCGGGTGCAACATTCCAGACGCTTTACTAACACTCTCCCGACTTGGAGAGTCCGTCCCTTTAATCTCCTGTTTGGCCCAGTTTGCAATTTCTGTGGAAGATTAACAGGAATAGCGAGAATCAATGAGAGACTAGCTGGAGGTGTCTGGACGGGCAAATTTAACTCTCATTTCCCACCAGGAAGAGGAATTAACCAAAGGCTCAGTGTGCCGTGCCGGAACCAGATTAGGGCCTGAAGCCATCCTGCGGTGTTGCGGCCAGGTCACAAGAAAGCGAGTTGAAGAAAGGAGCTCAGGGGCACTGTAATTCACAAACCTGCAGAGTTATAAATGACAGCTATCGTCCAAAAATATACTGAAGTAAGGCTGCCAAGAGGACTCGAAAGCGGGGCAGAATTGCAGGAAACCGATTTCAGGAGGTAGACTGGAATTGCATTGAAAGCATAGGAAAAGAGGCAGAACGTCCACAATGATGCACTTGGCCAAAAAGTGCGTATGCGTTTTTTCCTGAATATATTCAGGAAAAAACGCATACGCCCTTTTTGGCCAACCAAGCAAGCTTGCAAAGGAAATCTGCACTACAATGAAGTCTCACTTCCCCCCGGTCAAAAGGGCCATCTGAAAAAAGTGTAAAATCCAGAAAGGCAGGACAGGCCATGGAGAACTGGGAGCCTTGTTATGCTGATGGGCGGGATGTAAATTGCCAACAGACACTCGGGAGAAGTGTATGGTGTTTCCTGAAACATCTAAAAAACAAAGCAACAGAGCCTAGGGCACTTCCACTTATGGTCCTATAGATTAGGGAAATTAAAATCAAAAAGACACAGCCACCCCAAAGTTTGGGACGCCTCTGTTTACAAGAACCTCGTTTACCGTACAAGTTCAATATCACAGAAAGTGAAAAATGGATAAAGAACTTGTGGTACTTATGTACAATGCAGTATCACTCAGCAATGAAATCTATGTCATCAGGCCCTTAGCAGCACAATGAGTAGATTCAGGTATGATGATTCTAACTGAAATAAGTCACACAGAAAAAGAAACATCATAAGATATCACTAATACACGGAATGTAAACTTGGCTACACAGGAACTGAATTACAGAACAGAACAGGGTCTCAAATTTAGAAAACCAACTTATGCTTGCTTAAGGGTACAGGTGAGTTGGGGTGCTGCATAAAACCAGAGATTGAAACGAGCACAGATAAAGTTCCTTAAGCCAAATATGGAATAGACAAGAGCTACTCCTTGCTCAACGAAATGGACTCAACACCGCATATTAAACGCCTAAGAATGTACCTGACTAGTAAGTATCTTAAAACCTATGGATTGCTATGTCTCCGAAAGAGAATCAAGCATGTGTACAGGGGCATAAACGCAGCAGTGATAGGATTGGAGAGGTTCGGTGAGCAAATGAAGACCCTTTGAAGTCATATTGCATGGTACCCATTCCACGGGTCTCAACTCTCCAGGTTTAAGGTATTCTTCCTTCAGCTAAAACATGCATGTGGAACCCAGAGTATGATCAACCATGTGAATGGGAGACGTGTTCAAATATGTCTCAGTTTTCCTCCCCTGGTACTCGGGTGCAACATTCCAGACGCTTTACTAACACTCTCCCCACTTGGAGAGTCAGCGCTTTTAACCTCCTGTTTGGCCCAGTTTGCAATTTCTGCGGAAGATGAACAGGAATAGGGAACACCAATGAGAGACTAGCTGGAGGTGTCTGGACGGGCAAACTTAACTCTCATTTCCCACCAGGAAGAGGAAATAACCAAAGGCTCAGCATGCCGTGCCGGAACCAGATGAGGGCCTGAAGCCATCCTGCGGTGTTGCGGCCAGCTCAAAAGAAAGCGAGTTGAAGAAAGGAGCTCAGGGGCACTGTAATTCACAAACCTGCAGAGTTATAAATGACAGCTATCGTCCAAAAATATACTGAAGTAAGGCTGCCAAGAGGACTCGAAAGCGGGGCAGAATTGCAGGAAACCGATTTCAGGAGGTAGACTGGAATTGCATTGAAAGCATAGGAAAAGAGGCAGAACGTCCACAATGATGCACTTGGCCAAAAAGGGCGTATGCGTTTTTTCCTGAATATATTCAGGAAAAAACGCATACGCCCTTTTTGGCCAACCAAGCAAGCTTGCAAAGGAAATCTGCACTACAATGAAGTCTCACTTCCCCCCGGTCAAAAGGGCCATCTGAAAAAAGTGTAAAATCCAGAAAGGCAGGACAGGCCATGGAGAACTGGGAGCCTTGTTATGCTGATGGGCGGGATGTAAATTGCCAACAGACACTCGGGAGAAGTGTATGGTGTTTCCTGAAACATCTAAAAAACAAAGCAACAGAGCCTAGGGCACTTCCACTTATGGTCCTATAGCTTAGGGAAATTAAAATCAAAAAGACACAGCCACCCCAAAGTTTGGGACGCCTCTGTTTACAAGAACCTCGTTTACAGTACAAGTTCAACATCGCAGAAAGTGAAAAATGGATAAAGAACATGTGGTATTTACTCACAAAGCAATATCACTCAGCAATGAAATCTATGTCATCAGGCCCTTAGCAGCACAATGAGTAGATTCAGGTATGATGATTCTAACTGAAATAAGTCACACAGAAAAAGAAACATCATAAGATATCACTAATACACGGAATGTAAACTTGGCTACACAGGAACTGAATTACAGAACAGAACAGGGTCTCAAATTTAGAAAACCAACTTATGCTTGCTTAAGGGTAAAGGTGAGTTGGGGTGCTGCATAAAACCAGAGATTGAAACGAGCACAGATAAAGTTCCTTAAGCCAAATATGGAATAGACAAGAGCTACTCCTTGCTCAACGAAATGGACTCAACACCGCATATTAAACGCCTAAGAATGTACCTGACTAGTAAGTATCTTAAAACCTATGGATTGCTATGTCTCCGAAAGAGAATCAAGCATGTGTACAGGGGCATAAACGCAGCAGTGATAGGATTGGAGAGGTTCGGTGAGCAAATGAAGACCCTTTGAAGTCATATTGCATGGTACCCATTCCACGGGTCTCAACTCTCCAGGTTTAAGGTATTCTTCCTTCAGCTAAAACATGCATGTGGAACCCAGAGTATGATCAACCATGTGAATGGGAGACGTGTTCAAATATGTCTCAGTTTTCCTCCCCTGGTACTCGGGTGCAACATTCCAGACGCTTTACTAACACTCTCCCCACTTGGAGAGTCAGAGCCTTTAACCTCCTGTTTTGCCCAGTTTGCAATTTCTGCGGAAGATGAACAGGAATAGCGAGAACCAATGAGAGACTAGCTGGAGGTGTCTGGACGGGCAAATTTAACTCTCATTTCCCACCAGGAAGAGGAAATAACCAAAGGCTCAGCGTGCCGGGCCGGAACCAGATTAGGGCCTGAAACCATCCTGCGGTGTTGCGGCAAGCTCAAAAGAAAGCGAGTTGAAGAAAGGAGCTCAGGGGCACTGTAATTCACAAACATGCAGAGTTATAAATGACAGCTATCGTCCAAAAATATACTGAAGTAAGGCTGCCAAGAGGACTTGAAAGCGGGGCAGAATTGCAGGAAACCGATTTCAGGAGGTAGACTGGAATTGCATTGAAAGCATAGGAAAAGAGGCAGAACGTCCACAATGATGCACTTGGCCAAAAAGGGCGTATGCGTTTTTTCCTGAATATATTCAGGAAAAAACGCATACGCCCTTTTTGGCCAACCAAGCAAGCTTGCAAAGGAAATCTACACTACAATGAAGTCTCACTTCCCCCCGGTCAAAAGGGCCATCTGAAAAAAGTGTAAAATCCAGAAAGGCAGGACAGGCCATGGAGAACTGGGAGCCTTGTTATGTTGATGGGCGGGATGTAAATTGCCAACAGCCACTCGGGAGAAGTGTATGGTGTTTCCTGAAACATCTAAAAAACAAAGCAACAGAGCCTAGGGCACTTCCACTTATGGTCCTATAGCTTAGGGAAATTAAAATAAAAAAGACACAGCCACCCCAAAGTTTGGGACGCCTCTGTTTACAAGAACCTCGTTTACCGTACAAGTTCAATATCACAGAAAGTGAAAAATGGATAAAGAACTTGTGGTACTTACGTACAATGCAGTATCACTCAGCAATGAAATCTATGTCATCAGGCCCGTAGCAGCATAATGAGTGGATTCAGGTACGATGATTCTCACTGAAATAAGTCACACAGAAAAAGAAACATCATAAGATATCAGTAATACACGGAATGTAAACTTGGCTACACAGGAACTGAATTCCAAAACAGAACAGGGTCTCAAATTTAGAAAACCAACTTATGCTTGCTTAAGGGGAAAGCTGAGTTGGGGTGCTGCATAAAACCAGAGATTGAAATGAGCACAGATAAAGTTCCTTAAGCCAAATATGGACTAGACAAGAGCTACTCCTTGCTCAACGAAATGGACTCAACACCCCATATTAAACGCCTAAGAATGTACCTGACTAGTAAGTATCTTAAAACCTATGGATTGCTATGTCTCCAAAAGAGAATCAAGCGTGTGTACAGGGGCATAAACGCAGCAGTGATAGGATTGGAGAGGTTCGGTGAGCAAATGAAGACCCTTTGAAGTCATATTGCATGGTACCCATTCCACGGGTCTCAACTCTCCAGGTTTAAGGTATTCTTCCTTCAGCTAAAACATGCATGTGGAACCCAGAGTATGATCAACCATGTGAACGGGAGACGTGTTCAAATATGTCTCAGTTTTCCTCCCCTGGTACTCGGGTGCAACATTCCAGACGCTTTACTAACACTCTCCCCACTTGGAGAGTCAGCGTCTTTAACCTCCTGTTTGGCCCAGTTTGCAATTTCTGCGGAAGATGAACAGGAATAGGAAACACCAATGAGAGACTAGCTGGAGGTGTCTGGACGGGCAAATTTAACTCTCATTTCCCACCAGGAAGAGGAAATAACCAAAGGCTCAGCGTGCCGTGCCGGAACCAGATTAGGGCCTGAAGCCATCCTGCGGTGTTGCGGCCAGCTCAAAAGAAAGCGAGTTGAAGAAAGGAGCTCAGGGGCACTGTAATTCACAAACCTGCAGAGTTATAAATGACAGCTATCGTCCAAAAATATACTGAAGTAAGGCTGCCAAGAGGACTTGAAAGCGGGGCAGAATTGCAGGAAACCGATTTCAGGAGGTAGACTGGAATTGCATTGAAAGCATAGGAAAAGAGGCAGAACGTCCACAATGATGCACTTGGCCAAAAAGGGCGTATGCGTTTTTTCCTGAATATATTCAGGAAAAAACGCATACGCCCTTTTTGGCCAACCAAGCAAGCTTGCAAAGGAAATCTGCACTACAATGAAGTCTCACTTCCCCCCGGTCAAAAGGGCCATCTGAAAAAAGTGTAAAATCCAGAAAGGCAGGACAGGCCATGGAGAACTGGGAGCCTTGTTATGCTGATGGGCGGGATGTAAATTGCCAACAGACACTCGGGAGAAGTGTATGGTGTTTCCTGAAACATCTAAAAAACAAAGCAACAGAGCCTAGGGCACTTCCACTTATGGTCCTATAGCTTAGGGAAATTAAAATCAAAAAGACACAGCCACCCCAAAGTTTGGGACGCCTCTGTTTACAAGAACCTCGTTTACAGTACAAGTTCAACATCGCAGAAAGTGAAAAATGGATACAGAACATGTGGTATTTACTTACAAAGCAATATCACTCAGCAATGAAATCTATGTCATCAGGCCCTTAGCAGCACAATGAGTGGATTCAGGTATGATGATTCTAACTGAAATAAGTCACACAGAAAAAGAAACATCATAAGATATCAGTAATACACGGAATGTAAACTTGGCTACACAGGAACTGAATTACAGAACAGAACAGGGTCTCAAATTTAGAAAACCAACTTATGCTTGCTTAAGGGGAAAGGTGAGTTGGGGTGCTGCATAAAACCAGAGATTGAAATGAGCACAGATAAAGTTCCTTAAGCCAAATATGGACTACACAAGAGCTACTCCTTGCTCAACGAAATGGACTCAACACCCCATATTAAACGCCTACGAATGTACCTGACTAGTAAGTATCTTAAAACCTATGGATTGCTATGTCTCCGAAAGAGAATCAAGCATGTGTACAGGGGCATAAACGCAGCAGTGATAGGATTGGAGAGGTTCGGTGAACAAATGAAGACCCTTTGAAGTCATATTGCATGGTACCCATTCCACGGGTCTCAACTCTCCAGGTTTAAGGTATTCTTCCTTCAGCTAAAACATGCATGTGGAACCCAGAGTATGATCAACCGTGTGAACGGGAGACGTGTTCAAATATGTCTCAGTTTTCGTACCCTGGTACTCGGGTGCAACATTCCAGACGCTTTACTAACACTCTCCCCACTTGGAAAGTCAGCGCCTTTAACCTCCTGTTTGGCCCAGTTTGCAATTTCTGCGGAAGATGAACAGGAATAGGGAGAACCAATGAGAGACTAGCTGGAGGTGTCTGGACGGGCAAATTTAACTCTCATTTCCCACCAGGAAGAGGAAATAACCAAAGGCTCAGCGTGCCGTGCCGGAACCAGATTAGGGCCTGAAGCCATCCTGCGGTGTTGCGGCCAGGTCACAAGAAAGCGAGTTGAAGAAAGGAGCTCAGGGGCACTGTAATTCACAAACCTGCAGAGTTATAAATGACAGCTATCGTCCAAAAATATACTGAAGTAAGGCTGCCAAGAGGACTCGAAAGCGGGGCAGAATTGCAGGAAACCGATTTCAGGAGGTAGACTGGAATTGCATTGAAAGCATAGGAAAAGAGGCAGAACGTCCACAATGATGCACTTGGCCAAAAAGGGCATATGCGTTTTTTCCTGAATATATTCAGGAAAAAACGCATACGCCCTTTTTGGCCAACCAAGCAAGCTTGCAAAGGAAATCTGCACTACAATGAAGTCTCACTTCCCCCCGGTCAAAAGGGCCATCTGAAAAAAGTGTAAAATCCAGAAAGGCAGGACAGGCCATGGAGAACTGGGAGCCTTGTTATGCTGATGGGCGGGATGTAAATTGCCAACAGACACTCGGGAGAAGTGTATGGTGTTTCCTGAAACATCTAAAAAACAAAGCAACAGAGCCTAGGGCACTTCCACTTATGGTCCTATAGATTAGGGAAATTAAAATCAAAAAGACACAGCCACCCCAAAGTTTGGGACGCCTCTGTTTACAAGAACCTCGTTTACCGTACAAGTTCAATATCACAGAAAGTGAAAAATGGATAAAGAACTTGTGGTACTTATGTACAATGCAGTATCACTCAGCAATGAAATCTATGTCATCAGGCCCTTAGCAGCACAATGAGTAGATTCAGGTATGATGATTCTAACTGAAATAAGTCACACAGAAAAAGAAACATCATAAGATATCACTAATACACGGAATGTAAACTTGGCTACACAGGAACTGAATTACAGAACAGAACAGGGTCTCAAATTTAGAAAACCAACTTATGCTTGCTTAAGGGTAAAGGTGAGTTGGGGTGCTGCATAAAACCAGAGATTGAAACGAGCACAGATAAAGTTCCTTAAGCCAAATATGGAATAGACAAGAGCTACTCCTTGCTCAACGAAATGGACTCAACACCGCATATTAAACGCCTAAGAATGTACCTGACTAGTAAGTATCTTAAAACCTATGGATTGCTATGTCTCCGAAAGAGAATCAAGCATGTGTACAGGGGCATAAACGCAGCAGTGATAGGATTGGAGAGGTTCGGTGAGCAAATGAAGACCCTTTGAAGTCATATTGCATGGTACCCATTCCACGGGTCTCAACTCTCCAGGTTTAAGGTATTCTTCCTTCAGCTAAAACATGCATGTGGAACCCAGAGTATGATCAACCATGTGAATGGGAGACGTGTTCAAATATGTCTCAGTTTTCCTCCCCTGGTACTCGGGTGCAACATTCCAGACGCTTTACTAACACTCTCCCCACTTGGAGAGTCAGCGCCTTTAACCTCCTTTTTGGCCCAGTTTGCAATTTCTGCGGAAGATGAACAGGAATAGCGAGAACCAATGAGAGACTAGCTGGAGGTGTCTGGACGGGCAAATTTAACTCTCATTTCCCACCAGAAAGAGGAATTAACCAAAGGCTCAGCGTGCCGTGCCGGAACCAGATTAGGGCCTGAAGCCATCCTGCGGTGTTGCGGCCAGCTCAAAAGAATGCGAGTTGAAGAAAGGAGCTCAGGGGCACTGTAATTCACAAACCTGCAGAGTTATAAATGACAGCTATCGTCCAAAAATATACTGAAGTAAGGCTGCCAAGAGGACTTGAAAGCGGGGCAGAATTGCAGGAAACCGATTTCAGGAGGTAGACTGGAATTGCATTGAAAGCATAGGAAAAGAGGCAGAACGTCCACAATGATGCACTTGGCCAAAAAGGGCGTATGCGTTTTTTCCTGAATATATTCAGGAAAAAACGCATACGCCCTTTTTGGCCAACCAAGCAAGCTTGCAAAGGAAATCTGCACTACAATGAAGTCTCACTTCCCCCCGGTCAAAAGGGCCATCTGAAAAAAGTGTAAAATCCAGAAAGGCAGGACAGGCCATGGAGAACTGGGAGCCTTGTTATGCTGATGGGCGGGATGTAAATTGCCAACAGACACTCGGGAGAAGTGTATGGTGTTTCCTGAAACATCTAAAAAACAAAGCAACAGAGCCTAGGGCACTTCCACTTATGGTCCTATAGATTAGGGAAATTAAAATCAAAAAGACACAGCCACCCCAAAGTTTGGGACGCCTCTGTTTACAAGAACCTCGTTTACCGTACAAGTTCAATATCACAGAAAGTGAAAAATGGATAAAGAACTTGTGGTACTTATGTACAATGCAGTATCACTCAGCAATGAAATCTATGTCATCAGGCCCTTAGCAGCACAATGAGTAGATTCAGGTATGATGATTCTAACTGAAATAAGTCACACAGAAAAAGAAACATCATAAGATATCACTAATACACGGAATGTAAACTTGGCTACACAGGAACTGAATTACAGAACAGAACAGGGTCTCAAATTTAGAAAACCAACTTATGCTTGCTTAAGGGTAAAGGTGAGTTGGGGTGCTGCATAAAACCAGAGATTGAAACGAGCACAGATAAAGTTCCTTAAGCCAAATATGGAATAGACAAGAGCTACTCCTTGCTCAACGAAATGGACTCAACACCGCATATTAAACGCCTAAGAATGTACCTGACTAGTAAGTATCTTAAAACCTATGGATTGCTATGTCTCCGAAAGAGAATCAAGCATGTGTACAGGGGCATAAACGCAGCAGTGATAGGATTGGAGAGGTTCGGTGAGCAAATGAAGACCCTTTGAAGTCATATTGCATGGTACCCATTCCACGGGTCTCAACTCTCCAGGTTTAAGGTATTCTTCCTTCAGCTAAAACATGCATGTGGAACCCAGAGTATGATCAACCATGTGAATGGGAGACGTGTTCAAATATGTCTCAGTTTTCCTCCCCTGGTACTCGGGTGCAACATTCCAGACGCTTTACTAACACTCTCCCCACTTGGAGAGTCAGCGCCTTTAACCTCCTGTTTGGCCCAGTTTGCAATTTCTGCGGAAGATGAACAGGAATAGCGAGAACCAATGAGAGACTAGCTGGAGGTGTCTGGACGGGCAAATTTAACTCTCATTTCCCACCAGAAAGAGGAATTAACCAAAGGCTCAGCGTGCCGTGCCGGAACCAGATTAGGGCCTGAAGCCATCCTGCGGTGTTGCGGCCAGGTCACAAGAAAGCGAGTTGAAGAAAGGAGCTCAGGGGCACTGTAATTCACAAACCTGCAGAGTTATAAATGACAGCTATCGTCCAAAAATATACTGAAGTAAGGCTGCCAAGAGGACTCGAAAGCGGGGCAGAATTGCAGGAAACCGATTTCAGGAGGTAGACTGGAATTGCATTGAAAGCATAGGAAAAGAGGCAGAACGTCCACAATGATGCACTTGGCCAAAAAGGGCATATGCGTTTTTTCCTGAATATATTCAGGAAAAAACGCATACGCCCTTTTTGGCCAACCAAGCAAGCTTGCAAAGGAAATCTGCACTACAATGAAGTCTCACTTCCCCCCGGTCAAAAGGGCCATCTGAAAAAAGTGTAAAATCCAGAAAGGCAGGACAGGCCATGGAGAACTGGGAGCCTTGTTATGCTGATGGGCGGGATGTAAATTGCCAACAGACACTCGGGAGAAGTGTATGGTGTTTCCTGAAACATCTAAAAAACAAAGCAACAGAGCCTAGGGCACTTCCACTTATGGTCCTATAGATTAGGGAAATTAAAATCAAAAAGACACAGCCACCCCAAAGTTTGGGACGCCTCTGTTTACAAGAACCTCGTTTACCGTACAAGTTCAATATCACAGAAAGTGAAAAATGGATAAAGAACTTGTGGTACTTATGTACAATGCAGTATCACTCAGCAATGAAATCTATGTCATCAGGCCCTTAGCAGCACAATGAGTAGATTCAGGTATGATGATTCTAACTGAAATAAGTCACACAGAAAAAGAAACATCATAAGATATCACTAATACACGGAATGTAAACTTGGCTACACAGGAACTGAATTACAGAACAGAACAGGGTCTCAAATTTAGAAAACCAACTTATGCTTGCTTAAGGGTAAAGGTGAGTTGGGGTGCTGCATAAAACCAGAGATTGAAACGAGCACAGATAAAGTTCCTTAAGCCAAATATGGAATAGACAAGAGCTACTCCTTGCTCAACGAAATGGACTCAACACCGCATATTAAACGCCTAAGAATGTACCTGACTAGTAAGTATCTTAAAACCTATGGATTGCTATGTCTCCGAAAGAGAATCAAGCATGTGTACAGGGGCATAAACGCAGCAGTGATAGGATTGGAGAGGTTCGGTGAGCAAATGAAGACCCTTTGAAGTCATATTGCATGGTACCCATTCCACGGGTCTCAACTCTCCAGGTTTAAGGTATTCTTCCTTCAGCTAAAACATGCATGTGGAACCCAGAGTATGATCAACCATGTGAATGGGAGACGTGTTCAAATATGTCTCAGTTTTCCTCCCCTGGTACTCGGGTGCAACATTCCAGACGCTTTACTAACACTCTCCCCACTTGGAGAGTCAGCGCCTTTAACCTCCTGTTTGGCCCAGTTTGCAATTTCTGCGGAAGATGAACAGGAATAGCGAGAACCAATGAGAGACTAGCTGGAGGTGTCTGGACGGGCAAATTTAACTCTCATTTCCCACCAGAAAGAGGAATTAACCAAAGGCTCAGCGTGCCGTGCCGGAACCAGATTAGGGCCTGAAGCCATCCTGCGGTGTTGCGGCCAGCTCAAAAGAATGCGAGTTGAAGAAAGGAGCTCAGGGGCACTGTAATTCACAAACCTGCAGAGTTATAAATGACAGCTATCGTCCAAAAATATACTGAAGTAAGGCTGCCAAGAGGACTTGAAAGCGGGGCAGAATTGCAGGAAACCGATTTCAGGAGGTAGACTGGAATTGCATTGAAAGCATAGGAAAAGAGGCAGAACGTCCACAATGATGCACTTGGCCAAAAAGGGCGTATGCGTTTTTTCCTGAATATATTCAGGAAAAAACGCATACGCCCTTTTTGGCCAACCAAGCAAGCTTGCAAAGGAAATCTGCACTACAATGAAGTCTCACTTCCCCCCGGTCAAAAGGGCCATCTGAAAAAAGTGTAAAATCCAGAAAGGCAGGACAGGCCATGGAGAACTGGGAGCCTTGTTATGCTGATGGGCGGGATGTAAATTGCCAACAGACACTCGGGAGAAGTGTATGGTGTTTCCTGAAACATCTAAAAAACAAAGCAACAGAGCCTAGGGCACTTCCACTTATGGTCCTATAGATTAGGGAAATTAAAATCAAAAAGACACAGCCACCCCAAAGTTTGGGACGCCTCTGTTTACAAGAACCTCGTTTACCGTACAAGTTCAATATCACAGAAAGTGAAAAATGGATAAAGAACTTGTGGTACTTATGTACAATGCAGTATCACTCAGCAATGAAATCTATGTCATCAGGCCCTTAGCAGCACAATGAGTAGATTCAGGTATGATGATTCTAACTGAAATAAGTCACACAGAAAAAGAAACATCATAAGATATCACTAATACACGGAATGTAAACTTGGCTACACAGGAACTGAATTACAGAACAGAACAGGGTCTCAAATTTAGAAAACCAACTTATGCTTGCTTAAGGGTAAAGGTGAGTTGGGGTGCTGCATAAAACCAGAGATTGAAACGAGCACAGATAAAGTTCCTTAAGCCAAATATGGAATAGACAAGAGCTACTCCTTGCTCAACGAAATGGACTCAACACCGCATATTAAACGCCTAAGAATGTACCTGACTAGTAAGTATCTTAAAACCTATGGATTGCTATGTCTCCGAAAGAGAATCAAGCATGTGTACAGGGGCATAAACGCAGCAGTGATAGGATTGGAGAGGTTCGGTGAGCAAATGAAGACCCTTTGAAGTCATATTGCATGGTACCCATTCCACGGGTCTCAACTCTCCAGGTTTAAGGTATTCTTCCTTCAGCTAAAACATGCATGTGGAACCCAGAGTATGATCAACCATGTGAATGGGAGACGTGTTCAAATATGTCTCAGTTTTCCTCCCCTGGTACTCGGGTGCAACATTCCAGACGCTTTACTAACACTCTCCCCACTTGGAGAGTCAGCGCCTTTAACCTCCTGTTTGGCCCAGTTTGCAATTTCTGCGGAAGATGAACAGGAATAGCGAGAACCAATGAGAGACTAGCTGGAGGTGTCTGGACGGGCAAATTTAACTCTCATTTCCCACCAGAAAGAGGAATTAACCAAAGGCTCAGCGTGCCGTGCCGGAACCAGATTAGGGCCTGAAGCCATCCTGCGGTGTTGCGGCCAGCTCAAAAGAATGCGAGTTGAAGAAAGGAGCTCAGGGGCACTGTAATTCACAAACCTGCAGAGTTATAAATGACAGCTATCGTCCAAAAATATACTGAAGTAAGGCTGCCAAGAGGACTCGAAAGTGGGGCAGAATTGCAGGAAACCGATTTCAGGAGGTAGACTGGAATTGCTTTGAAAGCATAGGAAAAGAGGCAGAACGTCCACAATGATGCACTTGGCCAAAAAGGGCATATGCGTTTTTTCCTGAATATATTCAGGAAAAAACGCATACGCCCTTTTTGGCCAACCAAGCAAGCTTGCAAAGGAAATCTGCACTACAATGAAGTCTCACTTCCCCCCGGTCAAAAGGGCCATGTGAAAAAAGTGTAAAATCCAGAAAGGCAGGACAGGCCATGGAGAACTGGGAGCCTTGTTATGCTGATGGGCGGGATGTAAATTGCCAACAGACACTCGGGAGAAGTGTATGGTGTTTCCTGAAACATCTAAAAAACAAAGCAACAGAGCCTAGGGCACTTCCACTTATGGTCCTATAGCTTAGGGAAATTAAAATCAAAAAGACACAGCCACCCCAAAGTTTGGGACGCCTCTGTTTACAAGAACCTCGTTTACCGTACAAGTTCAATATCACAGAAAGTGAAAAATGGATAAAGAACTTGTGGTACTTACGTACAATGCAGTATCACTCAGCAATGAAATCTATGTCATCAGGCCCGTAGCAGCATAATGAGTGGATTCAGGTACGATGATTCTCACTGAAATAAGTCACACAGAAAAAGAAACATCATAAGATATCACTAATACACGGAATGTAAACTTGGCTACACAGGAACTGAATTCCAAAACAGAACAGGGTCTCAAATTTAGAAAACCAACTTATGCTTGCTTAAGGGGAAAGCTGAGTTGGGGTGCTGCATAAAACCAGAGATTGAAATGAGCACAGATAAAGTTCCTTAAGCCAAATATGGACTACACAAGAGCTACTCCTTGCTCAACGAAATGGACTCAACACCCCATATTAAACGCCTAAGAATGTACCTGACTAGTAAGTATCTTAAAACCTATGGATTGCTATGTCTCCAAAAGAGAATCAAGCGTGTGTACAGGGGCATAAACGCAGCAGTGATAGGATTGGAGAGGTTCGGTGAGCAAATGAAGACCCTTTGAAGTCATATTGCATGGTACCCATTCCACGGGTCTCAACTCTCCAGGTTTAAGGTATTCTTCCTTCAGCTAAAACATGCATGTGGAACCCAGAGTATGATCAACCATGTGAACGGGAGACGTGTTCAAATATGTCTCAGTTTTCCTCCCCTGGTACTCGGGTGCAACATTCCAGACGCTTTACTAACACTCTCCCCACTTGGAGAGTCAGCGCCTTTAACCTCCTGTTTGGCCCAGTTTGCAATTTCTGCGGAAGATGAACAGGAATAGGGAACACCAATGAGAGACTAGCTGGAGGTGTCTGGACGGGCAAATTTAACTCTCATTTCCCACCAGGAAGAGGAATTAACCAAAGGCTCAGCGTGCCGTGCCGCAACCAGATTAGGGCCTGAAGCCATCTTGCGGTGTTGCGGCCAGCTCAAAAGAAAGCGAGTTGAAGAAAGGAGCTCAGGGGCACTGTAATTCACAAACCTGCAGAGTTATAAATGACAGCTATCGTCCAAAAATATACTGAAGTAAGGCTGCCAAGAGGACTCGAAAGCGGGGCAGAATTGCAGGAAACCGATTTCAGGAGGTAGACTGGAATTGCATTGAAAGCATAGGAAAAGAGGCAGAACGTCCACAATGATGCACTTGGCCAAAAAGGGCGTATGCGTTTTTTCCTGAATATATTCAGGAAAAAACGCATACGCCCTTTTTGGCCAACCAAGCAAGCTTGCAAAGGAAATCTGCACTACAATGAAGTCTCACTTCCCCCCGGTCAAAAGGGCCATCTGAAAAAAGTGTAAAATCCAGAAAGGCAGGACAGGCCATGGAGAACTGGGAGCCTTGTTATGCTGATGGGCGGGATGTAAATTGCCAACAGACACTCGGGAGAAGTGTATGGTGTTTCCTGAAACATCTAAAAAACAAAGCAACAGAGCCTAGGGCACTTCCACTTATGGTCCTATAGCTTAGGGAAATTAAAATCAAAAAGACACAGCCACCCCAAAGTTTGGGACGCCTCTGTTTACAAGAACCTCGTTTACAGTACAAGTTCAATATCACAGAAATTGAAAAATGGATAAAGAACTTGTGGTACTTACGTACAATGCAGTATCACTCAGCAATGAAATCTATGTCATCAGGCCCTTAGCAGCATAATGAGTGGATTCAGGTACGATGATTCTCACTGAAATAAGTCACACAGAAAAAGAAACATCATAAGATATCACTAATACACGGAATGTAAACTTGGCTACACAGGAACTGAATTCCAAAACAGAACAGGGTCTCAAATTTAGAAAACCAACTTATGCTTGCTTAAGGGGAAAGGTGAGTTGGGGTGCTGCATAAAACCAGAGATTGAAATGAGCACAGATAAAGTTCCTTAAGCCAAATATGGAATAGACAAGAGCTACTCCTTGCTCAACGAAATGGACTCAACACCCCATATTAAACGCCTAAGAATGTACCTGACTAGTAAGTATCTTAAAACCTATGGATTGCTATGTCTCCAAAAGAGAATCAAGCGTGTGTACAGGGGCATAAACGCAGCAGTGATAGGATTGGAGAGGTTTGGTGAGCAAATGAAGACCCTTTGAAGTCATATTGCATGGTACCCATTCCACGGGTCTCAACTCTCCAGGTTTAAGGTATTCTTCCTTCAGCTAAAACATGCATGTGGAACCCAGAGTATGATCAACCATGTGAACGGGAGACGTGTTCAAATATGTCTCAGTTTTCCTCCCCTGGTACTCGGGTGCAACATTCCAGACGCTTTACTAACACTCTCCCCACTTGGAGAGTCAGAGCCTTTAACCTCCTGTTTGGCCCAGTTTGCAATTTCTGCGGAAGATGAACAGGAATAGGGAACACCAATGAGAGACTAGCTGGAGGTGTCTGGACGGGCAAATTTAACTCTCATTTCCCACCAGGAAGAGGAAATAACCAAAGGCTCAGCGTGCCGTGCCGGAACCAGATTAGGGCCTGAAGCCATCCTGCGGTGTTGCGGCCAGCTCAAAAGAAAGCGAGTTGAAGAAAGGAGCTCAGGGGCACTGTAATTCACAAACCTGCAGAGTTATAAATGACAGCTATCGTCCAAAAATATACTGAAGTAAGGCTGCCAAGAGGACTCGAAAGCGGGGCAGAATTGCAGGAAACCGATTTCAGGAGGTAGACTGGAATTGCATTGAAAGCATAGGAAAAGAGGCAGAACGTCCACAATGATGCACTTGGCCAAAAAGGGCGTATGCGTTTTTTCCTGAATATATTCAGGAAAAAACGCATACGCCCTTTTTGGCCAACCAAGCAAGCTTGCAAAGGAAATCTGCACTACAATTAAGTCTCACTTCCCCCCGGTCAAAAGGGCCATCTGAAAAAAGTGTAAAATCCAGAAAGGCAGGACAGGCCATGGAGAACTGGGAGCCTTGTTATGCTGATGGACGGGATGTAAATTGCCAACAGACACTCGGGAGAAGTGTATGGTGTTTCCTGAAACATCTAAAAAACAAAGCAACAGAGCCTAGGGCACTTCCACTTATGGTCCTATAGCTTAGGGAAATTAAAATCAAAAAGACACAGCCACCCCAAAGTTTGGGACGCCTCTGTTTACAAGAACCTCGTTTACAGTACAAGTTCAACATCGCAGAAAGTGAAAAATGGATAAAGAAGGTGTGGTATTTACTTACAAAGCAATATCACTCAGCAATGAAATCTATGTCATCAGGCCCTTAGCAGCACAATGAGTGGATTCAGGTACGATGATTCTCACTGAAATAAGTCACACAGAAAAAGAAACATCATAAGATATCACTAATACACGGAATGTAAACTTGGCTACACAGGAACTGAATTCCAAAACAGTACAGGGTCTCAAATTTAGAAAACCAACTTATGCTTGCTTAAGGGGAAAGCTGAGTTGGGGTGCTGCATAAAACCAGAGATTGAAATGAGCACAGATAAAGTTCCTTAAGCCAAATATGGACTAGACAAGAGCTACTCCTTGCTCAACGAAATGGACTCAACACCCCATATTAAACGCCTAAGAATGTACCTGACTAGTAAGTATCTTAAAACCTATGGATTGCTATGTCTCCAAAAGAGAATCAAGCGTGTGTACAGGGGCATAAACGCAGCAGTGATAGGATTGGAGAGGTTCGGTGAGCAAATGAAGACCCTTTGAAGTCATATTGCATGGTACCCATTCCACGGGTCTCAACTCTCCAGGTTTAAGGTATTCTTCCTTCAGCTAAAACATGCATGTGGAACCCAGAGTATGATCAACCATGTGAACGGGAGACGTGTTCAAATATGTCTCAGTTTTCCTCCCCTGGTACTCGGGTGCAACATTCCAGACGCTTTACTAACACTCTCCCCACTTGGAGAGTCAGCGCCTTTAACCTCCTGTTTGGCCCAGTTTGCAATTTCTGCGGAAGATGAACAGGAATAGTGAGAACCAATGAGAGACTAGCAGGAGGTGTCTGGACGGGCAAATTTAATTCTCATTTCCCACCAGGAAGAGGAAATAACCAAAGGCTCAGCGTGCCGGGCCGGAACCAGATTAGGGCCTGAAGCCATCCTGCGGTGTTGCGGCCAGCTCAAAAGAAAGCGAGTTGAAGAAAGGAGCTCAGGGGCACTGTAATTCACAAACCTGCAGAGTTATAAATGACAGCTATTGTCCAAAAATATACTGAAGTAAGGCTGCCAAGAGGACTCGAAAGCGGGGCAGAATTGCAGGAAACCGATTTCAGGAGGTAGACTGGAATTGCATTGAAAGCATAGGAAAAGAGGCAGAACGTCCACAATGATGCACTTGGCCAAAAAGGGCATATGCGTTTTTTCCTGAATATATTCAGGAAAAAACGCATACGCCCTTTTTGGCCAACCAAGCAAGCTTGCAAAGGAAATCTGCACTACAATGAAGTCTCACTTCCCCCCGGTCAAAAGGGCCATCTGAAAAAAGTGTAAAATCCAGAAAGGCAGGACAGGCCATGGAGAACTGGGAGCCTTGTTATGCTGATGGGCGGGATGTAAATTGCTAACAGACACTCGGGAGAAGTGTATGGTGTTTCCTGAAACATCTAAAAAACAAAGCAACAGAGCCTAGGGCACTTCCACTTATGGTCCTATAGCTTAGGGAAATTAAAATCAAAAAGACACAGCCACCCCAAAGTTTGGGACGCCTCTGTTTACAAGAACCTCGTTTACAGTACAAGTTCAACATCGCAGAAAGTGAAAAATGGATAAAGAAGGTGTGGTATTTACTTACAAAGCAATATCACTCAGCAATGAAATCTATGTCATCAGGCCCTTAGCAGCACAATGAGTGGATTCAGGTATGATGATTCTAACTGAAATAAGTCACACAGAAAAAGAAACATCATAAGATATCAGTAATACACGGAATGTAAACTTGGCTACACAGGAACTGAATTCCAAAACAGAACAGGGTCTCAAATTTAGAAAACCAACTTATGCTTGCTTAAGGGTAAAGGTGAGTTGGGGTGCTGCATAAAACCAGAGATTGAAACGAGCACAGATAAAGTTCCTTAAGCCAAATATGGAATAGACAAGAGCTACTCCTTGCTCAACGAAATGGACTCAACACCGCATATTAAACGCCTAAGAATGTACCTGACTAGTAAGTATCTTAAAACCTATGGATTGCTATGTCTCCGAAAGAGAATCAAGCATGTGTACAGGGGCATAAACGCAGCAGTGATAGGATTGGAGAGGTTCGGTGAGCAAATGAAGACCCTTTGAAGTCATATTGCATGGTACCCATTCCACGGGTCTCAACTCTCCAGGTTTAAGGTATTCTTCCTTCAGCTAAAACATGCATGTGGAACCCAGAGTATGATCAACCATGTGAATGGGAGACGTGTTCAAATATGTCTCAGTTTTCCTCCCCTGGTACTCGGGTGCAACATTCCAGACGCTTTACTAACACTCTCCCCACTTGGAGAGTCAGCGCCTTTAACCTCCTGTTTGGCCCAGTTTGCAATTTCTGCGGAAGATGAACAGGAATAGCGAGAACCAATGAGAGACTAGCTGGAGGTGTCTGGACGGGCAAATTTAACTCTCATTTCCCACCAGAAAGAGGAATTAACCAAAGGCTCAGCGTGCCGTGCCGGAACCAGATTAGGGCCTGAAGCCATCCTGCGGTGTTGCGGCCAGCTCAAAAGAATGCGAGTTGAAGAAAGGAGCTCAGGGGCACTGTAATTCACAAACCTGCAGAGTTATAAATGACAGCTATCGTCCAAAAATATACTGAAGTAAGGCTGCCAAGAGGACTTGAAAGCGGGGCAGAATTGCAGGAAACCGATTTCAGGAGGTAGACTGGAATTGCATTGAAAGCATAGGAAAAGAGGCAGAACGTCCACAATGATGCACTTGGCCAAAAAGGGCGTATGCGTTTTTTCCTGAATATATTCAGGAAAAAACGCATACGCCCTTTTTGGCCAACCAAGCAAGCTTGCAAAGGAAATCTGCACTACAATGAAGTCTCACTTCCCCCCGGTCAAAAGGGCCATCTGAAAAAAGTGTAAAATCCAGAAAGGCAGGACAGGCCATGGAGAACTGGGAGCCTTGTTATGCTGATGGGCGGGATGTAAATTGCCAACAGACACTCGGGAGAAGTGTATGGTGTTTCCGGAAACATCTAAAAAACAAAGCAACAGAGCCTAGGGCATTTCCACTTATGGTCCTATAGCTTAGGGAAATTAAAATAAAAAAGACACAGCCACCCCAAAGTTTGGGACGCCTCTGTTTACAAGAACCTCGTTTACCGTACAAGTTCAATATCACAGAAAGTGAAAAATGGATAAAGAACTTGTGGTACTTACGTACAATGCAGTATCACTCAGCAATGAAATCTATGTCATCAGGCCCGTAGTAGCATAATGAGTGGATTCAGGTACGATGATTCTCACTGAAATAAGTCACACAGAAAAAGAAACATCATAAGATATCAGTAATACACGGAATGTAAACTTGGCTACACAGGAACTGAATTCCAAAACAGAACAGGGTCTCAAATTTAGAAAACCAACTTATGCTTGCTTAAGGGGAAAGCTGAGTTGGGGTGCTGCATAAAACCAGAGATTGAAATGAGCACAGATAAAGTTCCTTAAGCTAAATATGGAATAGACAAGAGCTACTCCTTGCTCAACGAAATGGACTCAACACCCCATATTAAACGCCTAAGAATGTACCTGACTAGTAAGTATCTTAAAACCTATGGATTGCTATGTCTCCAAAAGAGAATCAAGCGTGTGTACAGGGGCATAAACGCAGCAGTGATAGGATTGGAGAGGTTTGGTGAGCAAATGAAGACCCTTTGAAGTCATATTGCATGGTACCCATTCCACGGGTCTCAACTCTCCAGGTTTAAGGTATTCTTCCTTCAGCTAAAACATGCATGTGGAACCCAGAGTATGATCAACCATGTGAACGGGAGACGTGTTCAAATATGTCTCAGTTTTCCTCCCCTGGTACTCGGGTGCAACATTCCAGACGCTTTACTAACACTCTCCCCACTTGGAGAGTCAGCGCCTTTAACCTCCTGTTTGGCCCAGTTTGCAATTTCTGCGGAAGATGAACAGGAATAGGGAACACCAATGAGAGACTAGCTGGAGGTGTCTGGACGGGCAAATTTAACTCTCATTTCCCACCAGGAAGAGGGAATAACCAAAGGCTCAGCGTGCCGTGCCGGAACCAGATGAGGGCCTGAAGCCATCCTGCGGTGTTGCGGCCAGCTCAAAAGAAAGCGAGTTGAAGAAAGGAGCTCAGGGGCACTGTAATTCACAAACCTGCAGAGTTATAAATGACAGCTATCGTCCAAAAATATACTGAAGTAAGGCTGCCAAGAGGACTCGAAAGTGGGGCAGAATTGCAGGAAACCGATTTCAGGAGGTAGACTGGAATTGCTTTGAAAGCATAGGAAAAGAGGCAGAACGTCCACAATGATGCACTTGGCCAAAAAGGGCGTATGCGTTTTTTCCTGAATATATTCAGGAAAAAACGCATACGCCCTTTTTGGCCAACCAAGCAAGCTTGCAAAGGAAATCTGCACTACAATGAAGTCTCACTTCCCCCCGGTCAAAAGGGCCATGTGAAAAAAGTGTAAAATCCAGAAAGGCAGGACAGGCCATGGAGAACTGGGAGCCTTGTTATGCTGATGGGCGGGATGTAAATTGCCAACAGACACTCGGGAGAAGTGTATGGTGTTTCCTGAAACATCTAAAAAACAAAGCAACAGAGCCTAGGGCACTTCCACTTATGGTCCTATAGCTTAGGGAAATTAAAATCAAAAAGACACAGCCACCCCAAAGTTTGGGACGCCTCTGTTTACAAGAACCTCGTTTACCGTACAAGTTCAATATCACAGAAAGTGAAAAATGGATAAAGAACTTGTGGTACTTACGTACAATGCAGTATCACTCAGCAATGAAATCTATGTCATCAGGCCCGTAGCAGCATAATGAGTGGATTCAGGTACGATGATTCTCACTGAAATAAGTCACACAGAAAAAGAAACATCATAAGATATCACTAATACACGGAATGTAAACTTGGCTACACAGGAACTGAATTCCAAAACAGAACAGGGTCTCAAATTTAGAAAACCAACTTATGCTTGCTTAAGGGGAAAGGTGAGTTGGGGTGCTGCATAAAACCAGAGATTGAAATGAGCACAGATAAAGTTCCTTAAGCCAAATATGGACTACACAAGAGCTACTCCTTGCTCAACGAAATGGACTCAACACCCCATATTAAACGCCTAAGAATGTACCTGACTAGTAAGTATCTTAAAACCTATGGATTGCTATGTCTCCAAAAGAGAATCAAGCGTGTGTACAGGGGCATAAACGCAGCAGTGATAGGATTGGAGAGGTTTGGTGAGCAAATGAAGACCCTTTGAAGTCATATTGCATGGTACCCATTCCACGGGTCTCAACTCTCCAGGTTTAAGGTATTCTTCCTTCAGCTAAAACATGCATGTGGAACCCAGAGTATGATCAACCATGTGAACGGGAGACGTGTTCAAATATGTCTCAGTTTTCTTCCCCTGGTACTCGGGTGCAACATTCCAGACGCTTTACTAACACTCTCCCCACTTGGAGAGTCAGCGCCTTTAACCTCCTGTTTGGCCCAGTTTGCAATTTCTGCGGAAGATGAACAGGAATAGGGAACACCAATGAGAGACTAGCTGGAGGTGTCTGGACGGGCAAATTTAACTCTCATTTCCCACCAGGAAGAGGAATTAACCAAAGGCTCAGCGTGCCGTGCCGCAACCAGATTAGGGCCTGAAGCCATCTTGCGGTGTTGCGGCCAGCTCAAAAGAAAGCGAGTTGAAGAAAGGAGCTCAGGGGCACTGTAATTCACAAACCTGCAGAGTTATAAATGACAGCTATCGTCCAAAAATATACTGAAGTAAGGCTGCCAAGAGGACTCGAAAGCGGGGCAGAATTGCAGGAAACCGATTTCAGGAGGTAGACTGGAATTGCATTGAAAGCATAGGAAAAGAGGCAGAACGTCCACAATGATGCACTTGGCCAAAAAGGGCGTATGCGTTTTTTCCTGAATATATTCAGGAAAAAACGCATACGCCCTTTTTGGCCAACCAAGCAAGCTTGCAAAGGAAATCTGCACTACAATGAAGTCTCACTTCCCCCCGGTCAAAAGGGCCATCTGAAAAAAGTGTAAAATCCAGAAAGGCAGGACAGGCCATGGAGAACTGGGAGCCTTGTTATGCTGATGGGCGGGATGTAAATTGCCAACAGACACTCGGGAGAAGTGTATGGTGTTTCCTGAAACATCTAAAAAACAAAGCAACAGAGCCTAGGGCACTTCCACTTATGGTCCTATAGCTTAGGGAAATTAAAATCAAAAAGACACAGCCACCCCAAAGTTTGGGACGCCTCTGTTTACAAGAACCTCGTTTACAGTACAAGTTCAACATCGCAGAAAGTGAAAAATGGATAAAGAAGGTGTGGTATTTACTTACAAAGCAATATCACTCAGCAATGAAATCTATGTCATCAGGCCCTTAGCAGCACAATGAGTGGATTCAGGTACGATGATTCTCACTGAAATAAGTCACACAGAAAAAGAAACATCATAAGATATCACTAATACACGGAATGTAAACTTGGCTACACAGGAACTGAATTCCAAAACAGTACAGGGTCTCAAATTTAGAAAACCAACTTATGCTTGCTTAAGGGGAAAGCTGAGTTGGGGTGCTGCATAAAACCAGAGATTGAAATGAGCACAGATAAAGTTCCTTAAGCCAAATATGGACTAGACAAGAGCTACTCCTTGCTCAACGAAATGGACTCAACACCCCATATTAAACGCCTAAGAATGTACCTGACTAGTAAGTATCTTAAAACCTATGGATTGCTATGTCTCCAAAAGAGAATCAAGCGTGTGTACAGGGGCATAAACGCAGCAGTGATAGGATTGGAGAGGTTCGGTGAGCAAATGAAGACCCTTTGAAGTCATATTGCATGGTACCCATTCCACGGGTCTCAACTCTCCAGGTTTAAGGTATTCTTCCTTCAGCTAAAACATGCATGTGGAACCCAGAGTATGATCAACCATGTGAACGGGAGACGTGTTCAAATATGTCTCAGTTTTCCTCCCCTGGTACTCGGGTGCAACATTCCAGACGCTTTACTAACACTCTCCCCACTTGGAGAGTCAGCGCCTTTAACCTCCTGTTTGGCCCAGTTTGCAATTTCTGCGGAAGATGAACAGGAATAGTGAGAACCAATGAGAGACTAGCAGGAGGTGTCTGGACGGGCAAATTTAATTCTCATTTCCCACCAGGAAGAGGAAATAACCAAAGGCTCAGCGTGCCGGGCCGGAACCAGATTAGGGCCTGAAGCCATCCTGCGGTGTTGCGGCCAGCTCAAAAGAAAGCGAGTTGAAGAAAGGAGCTCAGGGGCACTGTAATTCACAAACCTGCAGAGTTATAAATGACAGCTATTGTCCAAAAATATACTGAAGTAAGGCTGCCAAGAGGACTCGAAAGCGGGGCAGAATTGCAGGAAACCGATTTCAGGAGGTAGACTGGAATTGCATTGAAAGCATAGGAAAAGAGGCAGAACGTCCACAATGATGCACTTGGCCAAAAAGGGCATATGCGTTTTTTCCTGAATATATTCAGGAAAAAACGCATACGCCCTTTTTGGCCAACCAAGCAAGCTTGCAAAGGAAATCTGCACTACAATGAAGTCTCACTTCCCCCCGGTCAAAAGGGCCATGTGAAAAAAGTGTAAAATCCAGAAAGGCAGGACAGGCCATGGAGAACTGGGAGCCTTGTTATGCTGATGGGCGGGATGTAAATTGCCAACAGACACTCGGGAGAAGTGTATGGTGTTTCCTGAAACATCTAAAAAACAAAGCAACAGAGCCTAGGGCACTTCCACTTATGGTCCTATAGCTTAGGGAAATTAAAATCAAAAAGACACAGCCACCCCAAAGTTTGGGACGCCTCTGTTTACAAGAACCTCGTTTACCGTACAAGTTCAATATCACAGAAAGTGAAAAATGGATAAAGAACTTGTGGTACTTACGTACAATGCAGTATCACTCAGCAATGAAATCTATGTCATCAGGCCCGTAGCAGCATAATGAGTGGATTCAGGTACGATGATTCTCACTGAAATAAGTCACACAGAAAAAGAAACATCATAAGATATCACTAATACACGGAATGTAAACTTGGCTACACAGGAACTGAATTCCAAAACAGAACAGGGTCTCAAATTTAGAAAACCAACTTATGCTTGCTTAAGGGGAAAGGTGAGTTGGGGTGCTGCATAAAACCAGAGATTGAAATGAGCACAGATAAAGTTCCTTAAGCCAAATATGGACTACACAAGAGCTACTCCTTGCTCAACGAAATGGACTCAACACCCCATATTAAACGCCTAAGAATGTACCTGACTAGTAAGTATCTTAAAACCTATGGATTGCTATGTCTCCAAAAGAGAATCAAGCGTGTGTACAGGGGCATAAACGCAGCAGTGATAGGATTGGAGAGGTTCGGTGAGCAAATGAAGACCCTTTGAAGTCATATTGCATGGTACCCATTCCACGGGTCTCAACTCTCCAGGTTTAAGGTATTCTTCCTTCAGCTAAAACATGCATGTGGAACCCAGAGTATGATCAACCATGTGAACGGGAGACGTGTTCAAATATGTCTCAGTTTTCCTCCCCTGGTACTCGGGTGCAACATTCCAGACGCTTTACTAACACTCTCCCCACTTGGAGAGTCAGCGCCTTTAACCTCCTGTTTGGCCCAGTTTGCAATTTCTGCGGAAGATGAACAGGAATAGGGAACACCAATGAGAGACTAGCTGGAGGTGTCTGGACGGGCAAATTTAACTCTCATTTCCCACCAGGAAGAGGAATTAACCAAAGGCTCAGCGTGCCGTGCCGCAACCAGATTAGGGCCTGAAGCCATCTTGCGGTGTTGCGGCCAGCTCAAAAGAAAGCGAGTTGAAGAAAGGAGCTCAGGGGCACTGTAATTCACAAACCTGCAGAGTTATAAATGACAGCTATCGTCCAAAAATATACTGAAGTAAGGCTGCCAAGAGGACTCGAAAGCGGGGCAGAATTGCAGGAAACCGATTTCAGGAGGTAGACTGGAATTGCATTGAAAGCATAGGAAAAGAGGCAGAACGTCCACAATGATGCACTTGGCCAAAAAGGGCGTATGCGTTTTTTCCTGAATATATTCAGGAAAAAACGCATACGCCCTTTTTGGCCAACCAAGCAAGCTTGCAAAGGAAATCTGCACTACAATGAAGTCTCACTTCCCCCCGGTCAAAAGGGCCATCTGAAAAAAGTGTAAAATCCAGAAAGGCAGGACAGGCCATGGAGAACTGGGAGCCTTGTTATGCTGATGGGCGGGATGTAAATTGCCAACAGACACTCGGGAGAAGTGTATGGTGTTTCCTGAAACATCTAAAAAACAAAGCAACAGAGCCTAGGGCACTTCCACTTATGGTCCTATAGCTTAGGGAAATTAAAATCAAAAAGACACAGCCACCCCAAAGTTTGGGACGCCTCTGTTTACAAGAACCTCGTTTACAGTACAAGTTCAACATCGCAGAAAGTGAAAAATGGATAAAGAAGGTGTGGTATTTACTTACAAAGCAATATCACTCAGCAATGAAATCTATGTCATCAGGCCCTTAGCAGCACAATGAGTGGATTCAGGTACGATGATTCTCACTGAAATAAGTCACACAGAAAAAGAAACATCATAAGATATCACTAATACACGGAATGTAAACTTGGCTACACAGGAACTGAATTCCAAAACAGTACAGGGTCTCAAATTTAGAAAACCAACTTATGCTTGCTTAAGGGGAAAGCTGAGTTGGGGTGCTGCATAAAACCAGAGATTGAAATGAGCACAGATAAAGTTCCTTAAGCCAAATATGGACTAGACAAGAGCTACTCCTTGCTCAACGAAATGGACTCAACACCCCATATTAAACGCCTAAGAATGTACCTGACTAGTAAGTATCTTAAAACCTATGGATTGCTATGTCTCCAAAAGAGAATCAAGCGTGTGTACAGGGGCATAAACGCAGCAGTGATAGGATTGGAGAGGTTCGGTGAGCAAATGAAGACCCTTTGAAGTCATATTGCATGGTACCCATTCCACGGGTCTCAACTCTCCAGGTTTAAGGTATTCTTCCTTCAGCTAAAACATGCATGTGGAACCCAGAGTATGATCAACCATGTGAACGGGAGACGTGTTCAAATATGTCTCAGTTTTCCTCCCCTGGTACTCGGGTGCAACATTCCAGACGCTTTACTAACACTCTCCCCACTTGGAGAGTCAGAGCCTTTAACCTCCTGTTTGGCCCAGTTTGCAATTTCTGCGGAAGATGAACAGGAATAGGGAACACCAATGAGAGACTAGCTGGAGGTGTCTGGACGGGCAAATTTAACTCTCATTTCCCACCAGGAAGAGGAAATAACCAAAGGCTCAGCGTGCCGTGCCGGAACCAGATTAGGGCCTGAAGCCATCCTGCGGTGTTGCGGCCAGCTCAAAAGAAAGCGAGTTGAAGAAAGGAGCTCAGGGGCACTGTAATTCACAAACCTGCAGAGTTATAAATGACAGCTATCGTCCAAAAATATACTGAAGTAAGGCTGCCAAGAGGACTCGAAAGCGGGGCAGAATTGCAGGAAACCGATTTCAGGAGGTAGACTGGAATTGCATTGAAAGCATAGGAAAAGAGGCAGAACGTCCACAATGATGCACTTGGCCAAAAAGGGCGTATGCGTTTTTTCCTGAATATATTCAGGAAAAAACGCATACGCCCTTTTTGGCCAACCAAGCAAGCTTGCAAAGGAAATCTGCACTACAATTAAGTCTCACTTCCCCCCGGTCAAAAGGGCCATCTGAAAAAAGTGTAAAATCCAGAAAGGCAGGACAGGCCATGGAGAACTGGGAGCCTTGTTATGCTGATGGACGGGATGTAAATTGCCAACAGACACTCGGGAGAAGTGTATGGTGTTTCCTGAAACATCTAAAAAACAAAGCAACAGAGCCTAGGGCACTTCCACTTATGGTCCTATAGCTTAGGGAAATTAAAATCAAAAAGACACAGCCACCCCAAAGTTTGGGACGCCTCTGTTTACAAGAACCTCGTTTACAGTACAAGTTCAACATCGCAGAAAGTGAAAAATGGATAAAGAAGGTGTGGTATTTACTTACAAAGCAATATCACTCAGCAATGAAATCTATGTCATCAGGCCCTTAGCAGCACAATGAGTGGATTCAGGTACGATGATTCTCACTGAAATAAGTCACACAGAAAAAGAAACATCATAAGATATCACTAATACACGGAATGTAAACTTGGCTACACAGGAACTGAATTCCAAAACAGAACAGGGTCTCAAATTTAGAAAACCAACTTATGCTTGCTTAAGGGGAAAGGTGAGTTGGGGTGCTGCATAAAACCAGAGATTGAAATGAGCACAGATAAAGTTCCTTAAGCCAAATATGGACTAGACAAGAGCTACTCCTTGCTCAACGAAATGGACTCAACACCCCATATTAAACGCCTAAGAATGTACCTGACTAGTAAGTATCTTAAAACCTATGGATTGCTATGTCTCCAAAAGAGAATCAAGCGTGTGTACAGGGGCATAAACGCAGCAGTGATAGGATTGGAGAGGTTCGGTGAGCAAATGAAGACCCTTTGAAGTCATATTGCATGGTACCCATTCCACGGGTCTCAACTCTCCAGGTTTAAGGTATTCTTCCTTCAGCTAAAACATGCATGTGGAACCCAGAGTATGATCAACCATGTGAACGGGAGACGTGTTCAAATATGTCTCAGTTTTCCTCCCCTGGTACTCGGGTGCAACATTCCAGACGCTTTACTAACACTCTCCCCACTTGGAGAGTCAGCGCCTTTAACCTCCTGTTTGGCCCAGTTTGCAATTTCTGCGGAAGATGAACAGGAATAGTGAGAACCAATGAGAGACTAGCAGGAGGTGTCTGGACGGGCAAATTTAATTCTCATTTCCCACCAGGAAGAGGAAATAACCAAAGGCTCAGCGTGCCGGGCCGGAACCAGATTAGGGCCTGAAGCCATCCTGCGGTGTTGCGGCCAGCTCAAAAGAAAGCGAGTTGAAGAAAGGAGCTCAGGGGCACTGTAATTCACAAACCTGCAGAGTTATAAATGACAGCTATTGTCCAAAAATATACTGAAGTAAGGCTGCCAAGAGGACTCGAAAGCGGGGCAGAATTGCAGGAAACCGATTTCAGGAGGTAGACTGGAATTGCATTGAAAGCATAGGAAAAGAGGCAGAACGTCCACAATGATGCACTTGGCCAAAAAGGGCATATGCGTTTTTTCCTGAATATATTCAGGAAAAAACGCATACGCCCTTTTTGGCCAACCAAGCAAGCTTGCAAAGGAAATCTGCACTACAATGAAGTCTCACTTCCCCCCGGTCAAAAGGGCCATCTGAAAAAAGTGTAAAATCCAGAAAGGCAGGACAGGCCATGGAGAACTGGGAGCCTTGTTATGCTGATGGGCGGGATGTAAATTGCTAACAGACACTCGGGAGAAGTGTATGGTGTTTCCTGAAACATCTAAAAAACAAAGCAACAGAGCCTAGGGCACTTCCACTTATGGTCCTATAGCTTAGGGAAATTAAAATCAAAAAGACACAGCCACCCCAAAGTTTGGGACGCCTCTGTTTACAAGAACCTCGTTTACAGTACAAGTTCAACATCGCAGAAAGTGAAAAATGGATAAAGAAGGTGTGGTATTTACTTACAAAGCAATATCACTCAGCAATGAAATCTATGTCATCAGGCCCTTAGCAGCACAATGAGTGGATTCAGGTATGATGATTCTAACTGAAATAAGTCACACAGAAAAAGAAACATCATAAGATATCAGTAATACACGGAATGTAAACTTGGCTACACAGGAACTGAATTACAGAACAGAACAGGGTCTCAAATTTAGAAAACCAACTTATGCTTGCTTAAGGGTAAAGGTGAGTTGGGGTGCTGCATAAAACCAGAGATTGAAACGAGCACAGATAAAGTTCCTTAAGCCAAATATGGAATAGACAAGAGCTACTCCTTGCTCAACGAAATGGACTCAACACCGCATATTAAACGCCTAAGAATGTACCTGACTAGTAAGTATCTTAAAACCTATGGATTGCTATGTCTCCGAAAGAGAATCAAGCATGTGTACAGGGGCATAAACGCAGCAGTGATAGGATTGGAGAGGTTCGGTGAGCAAATGAAGACCCTTTGAAGTCATATTGCATGGTACCCATTCCACGGGTCTCAACTCTCCAGGTTTAAGGTATTCTTCCTTCAGCTAAAACATGCATGTGGAACCTAGAGTATGATCAACCATGTGATCGGGAGACGTGTTCAAATATGTCTCAGTTTTCGTACCCTGGTACTCGGGTGCAACATTCCAGACGCTTTACTAACACTCTCCTGACTTGGAGAGTCCGTCCCTTTAATCTCCTGTTTGGCCCAGTTTGCAATTTCTGCGGAAGATGAACAGGAATAGCGAGAACCAATGAGAGACTAGCTGGAGGTGTCTGGACGGGCAAATTTAACTCTCATTTCCCACCAGAAAGAGGAATTAACCAAAGGCTCAGCGTGCCGTGCCGGAACCATATTAGGGCCTGAAGCCATCCTGCGGTGTTGCGGCCAGCTCAAAAGAAAGCGAGTTGAAGAAAGGAGCTCAGGGGCACTGTAATTCACAAACCTGCAGAGTTATAAATGACAGCTATCGTCCAAAAATATACTGAAGTAAGGCTGCCAAGAGGACTTGAAAGCGGGGCAGAATTGCAGGAAACCGATTTCAGGAGGTAGACTGGAATTGCTTTGAAAGCATAGGAAAAGAGGCAGAACGTCCACAATGATGCACTTGGCCAAAAAGGGCGTATGCGTTTTTTCCTGAATATATTCAGGAAAAAACGCATACGCCCTTTTTGGCCAACCAAGCAAGCTTGCAAAGGAAATCTGCACTACAATGAAGTCTCACTTCCCCCCGGTCAAAAGGGCCATCTGAAAAAAGTGTAAAATCCAGAAAGGCAGGACAGGCCATGGAGAACTGGGAGCCTTGTTATGCTGATGGGCGGGATGTAAATTGCCAACAGACACTCGGGAGAAGTGTATGGTGTTTCCTGAAACATCTAAAAAACAAAGCAACAGAGCCTAGGGCACTTCCACTTATGGTCCTATAGCTTAGGGAAATTAAAATCAAAAAGACACAGCCACCCCAAAGTTTGGGACGCCTCTGTTTACAAGAACCTCGTTTACAGTACAAGTTCAACATCGCAGAAAGTGAAAAATGGATAAAGAAGGTGTGGTATTTACTTACAAAGCAATATCACTCAGCAATGAAATCTATGTCATCAGGCCCTTAGCAGCACAATGAGTGGATTCAGGTATGATGATTCTAACTGAAATAAGTCACACAGAAAAAGAAACATCATAAGATATCAGTAATACACGGAATGTAAACTTGGCTACACAGGAACTGAATTACAGAACAGAACAGGGTCTCAAATTTAGAAAACCAACTTATGCTTGCTTAAGGGTAAAGGTGAGTTGGGGTGCTGCATAAAACCAGAGATTGAAACGAGCACAGATAAAGTTCCTTAAGCCAAATATGGAATAGACAAGAGCTACTCCTTGCTCAACGAAATGGACTCAACACCGCATATTAAACGCCTAAGAATGTACCTGACTAGTAAGTATCTTAAAACCTATGGATTGCTATGTCTCCGAAAGAGAATCAAGCATGTGTACAGGGGCATAAACGCAGCAGTGATAGGATTGGAGAGGTTCGGTGAGCAAATGAAGACCCTTTGAAGTCATATTGCATGGTACCCATTCCACGGGTTTCAACTACCCAGGTTTAAGGTATTCTTCCTTCAGCTAAAACATGCATGTGGAACCTAGAGTATGATCAACCATGTGATCGGGAGACGTGTTCAAATATGTCTCAGTTTTCGTACCCTGGTACTCGGGTGCAACATTCCAGACGCTTTACTAACACTCTCCTGACTTGGAGAGTCCGTCCCTTTAATCTCCTGTTTGGCCCAGTTTGCAATTTCTGCGGAAGATGAACAGGAATAGCGAGAACCAATGAGAGACTAGCTGGAGGTGTCTGGACGGGCAAATTTAACTCTCATTTCCCACCAGAAAGAGGAATTAACCAAAGGCTCAGCGTGCCGTGCCGGAACCAGATTAGGGCCTGAAGCCATCCTGAGGTGTTGCGGCCAGCTCAAAAGAAAGCGAGTTGAAGAAAGGAGCTCAGGGGCACTGTAATTCACAAACCTGCAGAGTTATAAATGACAGCTATCGTCCAAAAATATACTGAAGTAAGGCTGCCAAGAGGACTTGAAAGCGGGGCAGAATTGCAGGAAACCGATTTCAGGAGGTAGACTGGAATTGCTTTGAAAGCATAGGAAAAGAGGCAGAACGTCCACAATGATGCACTTGGCCAAAAAGGGCGTATGCGTTTTTTCCTGAATATATTCAGGAAAAAACGCATACGCCCTTTTTGGCCAACCAAGCAAGCTTGCAAAGGAAATCTGCACTACAATGAAGTCTCACTTCCCCCCGGTCAAAAGGGCCATCTGAAAAAAGTGTAAAATCCAGAAAGGCAGGACAGGCCATGGAGAACTGGGAGCCTTGTTATGCTGATGGGCGGGATGTAAATTGCCAACAGACACTCGGGAGAAGTGTATGGTGTTTCCTGAAACATCTAAAAAACAAAGCAACAGAGCCTAGGGCACTTCCACTTATGGTCCTATAGCTTAGGGAAATTAAAATCAAAAAGACACAGCCACCCCAAAGTTTGGGACGCCTCTGTTTACAAGAACCTCGTTTACCGTACAAGTTCAATATCACAGAAAGTGAAAAATGGATAAAGAACTTGTGGTACTTATGTACAATGCAGTATCACTCAGCAATGAAATCTATGTCATCAGGCCCGTAGCAGCATAATGAGTGGATTCAGGTACGATGATTCTCACTGAAATAAGTCACACAGAAAATGAAACATCATAAGATATCACTAATACACGGAATGTAAACTTGGCTACACAGGAACTGAATTCCAAAACAGAACAGGGTCTCAAAATTAGAAAACCAACTTATGCTTGCTTAAGGGGAAAGGTGAGTTGGGGTGCTGCAAAAAACCAGAGATTGAAATGAGCACAGATAAAGTTCCTTAAGCCAAATATGGAATAGACAAGAGCTACTCCTTGCTCAACGAAATGGACTCAACACCCCATATTAAACGCCTAAGAATGTACCTGACTAGTAAGTATCTTAAAACCTATGGATTGCTATGTCTCCAAAAGAGAATCAAGCGTGTGTACAGGGGCATAAACGCAGCAGTGATAGGATTGGAGAGGTTTGGTGAGCAAATGAAGACCCTTTGAAGTCATATTGCATGGTACCCATTCCACGGGTCTCAACTCTCCAGGTTTAAGGTATTCTTCCTTCAGCTAAAACATGCATGTGGAACCCAGAGTATGATCAACCATGTGAACGGGAGACGTGTTCAAATATGTCTCAGTTTTCCTCCCCTGGTACTCGGGTGCAACATTCCAGACGCTTTACTAACACTCTCCCCACTTGGAGAGTCAGCGCCTTTAACCTCCTGTTTGGCCCAGTTTGCAATTTCTGCGGAAGATGAACAGGAATAGGGAACACCAATGAGAGACTAGCTGGAGGTGTCTGGACGGGCAAATTTAACTCTCATTTCCCACCAGGAAGAGGAAATAACCAAAGGCTCAGCGTGCCGTGCCGGAACCAGATTAGGGCCTGAAGCCATCCTGCGGTGTTGCGGCCAGCTCAAAAGAAAGCGAGTTGAAGAAAGGAGCTCAGGGGCACTGTAATTCACAAACCTGCAGAGTTATAAATGACAGCTATCGTCCAAAAATATACTGAAGTAAGGCTGCCAAGAGGACTCGAAAGCGGGGCAGAATTGCAGGAAACCGATTTCAGGAGGTAGACTGGAATTGCATTGAAAGCATAGGAAAAGAGGCAGAACGTCCACAATGATGCACTTGGCCAAAAAGGGCGTATGCGTTTTTTCCTGAATATATTCAGGAAAAAACGCATACGCCCTTTTTGGCCAACCAAGCAAGCTTGCAAAGGAAATCTGCACTACAATGAAGTCTCACTTCCCCCCGGTCAAAAGGGCCATCTGAAAAAAGTGTAAAATCCAGAAAGGCAGGACAGGCCATGGAGAACTGGGAGCCTTGTTATGCTGATGGGCGGGATGTAAATTGCCAACAGACACTCGGGAGAAGTGTATGGTGTTTCCTGAAACATCTAAAAAACAAAGCAACAGAGCCTAGGGCACTTCCACTTATGGTCCTATAGCTTAGGGAAATTAAAATCAAAAAGACACAGCCACCCCAAAGTTTGGGACGCCTCTGTTTACAAGAACCTCGTTTACCATACAAGTTCAATATCACAGAAAGTGAAAAATGGATAAAGAACTTGTGGTACTTACGTACAATGCAGTATCACTCAGCAATGAAATCTATGTCATCAGGCCCGTAGCAGCATAATGAGTGGATTCAGGTACGATGATTCTCACTGAAATAAGTCACACAGAAAAAGAAACATCATAAGATATCACTAATACACGGAATGTAAACTTGGCTACACAGGAACTGAATTCCAAAACAGAACAGGGTCTCAAATTTAGAAAACCAACTTATGCTTGCTTAAGGGGAAAGGTGAGTTGGGGTGCTGCATAAAACCAGAGATTGAAATGAGCACAGATAAAGTTCCTTAAGCCAAATATGGACTAGACAAGAGCTACTCCTTGCTCAACGAAATGGACTCAACACCCCATATTAAACTCCTAAGAATGTACCTGACTAGTAAGTATCTTAAAACCTATGGATTGCTATGTCTCCAAAAGAGAATCAAGCGTGTGTACAGGGGCATAAACGCAGCAGTGATAGGATTGGAGAGGTTTGGTGAGCAAATGAAGACCCTTTGAAGTCATATTGCATGGTACCCATTCCACGGGTCTCAACTCTCCAGGTTTAAGGTATTCTTCCTTCAGCTAAAACATGCATGTGGAACCCAGAGTATGATCAACCATGTGAACGGGAGACGTGTTCAAATATGTCTCAGTTTTCCTCCCCTGGTACTCGGGTGCAACATTCCAGACGCTTTACTAACACTCTCCCCACTTGGAGAGTCAGCGCCTTTAACTTCCTGTTTGGCCCAGTTTGCAATTTCTGCGGAAGATGAACAGGAATAGGGAACACCAATGAGAGACTAGCTGGAGGTGTCTGGACGGGCAAATTTAACTCTCATTTCCCACCAGGAAGAGGAAATAACCAAAGGCTCAGCGTGCCGTGCCGGAACCAGATTAGGGCCTGAAGCCATCCTGCGGTGTTGTGGCCAGCTCAAAAGAAAGCGAGTTGAAGAAAGGAGCTCAGGGGCACTGTAATTCACAAACCTGCAGCGTTATAAATGACAGCTATCGTCCAAAAATATACTGAAGTAAGGCTGCCAAGAGGACTTGAAAGCGGGGCAGAATTGCAGGAAACCGATTTCAGGAGGTAGACTGGAATTGCATTGAAAGCATAGGAAAAGAGGCAGAACGTCCACAATGATGCACTTGGCCAAAAAGGGCGTATGCGTTTTTTCCTGAATATATTCAGGAAAAAACGCATACGCCCTTTTTGGCCAACCAAGCAAGCTTGCAAAGGAAATCTGCACTACAATGAAGTCTCACTTCCCCCCGGTCAAAAGGGCCATCTGAAAAAAGTGTAAAATCCAGAAAGGCAGGACAGGCCATGGAGAACTGGGAGCCTTGTTATGCTGATGGACGGGATGTAAATTGCCAACAGACACTCGGGAGAAGTGTATGGTGTTTCCTGAAACATCTAAAAAACAAAGCAACAGAGCCTAGGGCACTTCCACTTATGGTCCTATAGCTTAGGGAAATTAAAATCAAAAAGACACAGCCACCCCAAAGTTTGGGACGCCTCTGTTTACAAGAACCTCGTTTACAGTACAAGTTCAACATCGCAGAAAGTGAAAAATGGATACAGAACATGTGGTATTTACTTACAAAGCAATATCACTCAGCAATGAAATCTATGTCATCAGGCCCTTAGCAGCACAATGAGTGGATTCAGGTATGATGATTCTAACTGAAATAAGTCACACAGAAAAAGAAACATCATAAGATATCAGTAATACACGGAATGTAAACTTGGCTACACAGGAACTGAATTACAGAACAGAACAGGGTCTCAAATTTAGAAAACCAACTTATGCTTGCTTAAGGGGAAAGGTGAGTTGGGGTGCTGCATAAAACCAGAGATTGAAATGAGCACAGATAAAGTTCCTTAAGCCAAATATGGACTAGACAAGAGCTACTCCTTGCTCAACGAAATGGACTCAACACCCCATATTAAACGCCTAAGAATGTACCTGACTAGTAAGTATCTTAAAACCTATGGATTGCTATGTCTCCAAAAGAGAATCAAGCGTGTGTACAGGGGCATAAACGCAGCAGTGATAGGATTGGAGAGGTTCGGTGAGCAAATGAAGACCCTTTGAAGTCATATTGCATGGTACCCATTTCACGGGTCTCAACTCTCCAGGTTTAAGGTATTCTTCCTTCAGCTAAAACATGCATGTGGAACCCAGAGTATGATCAACCATGTGAACGGGAGACGTGTTCAAATATGTCTCAGTTTTCCTCCCCTGGTACTCGGGTGCAACATTCCAGACGCTTTACTAACACTCTCCCCACTTGGAGAGTCAGCGCCTTTAACCTCCTGTTTGGCCCAGTTTGCAATTTCTGCGGAAGATGAACAGGAATAGTGAGAACCAATGAGAGACTAGCAGGAGGTGTCTGGACGGGCAAATTTAATTCTCATTTCCCACCAGGAAGAGGAAATAACCAAAGGCTCAGCGTGCCGGGCCGGAACCAGATTAGGGCCTGAAGCCATCCTGCGGTGTTGCGGCCAGCTCAAAAGAAAGCGAGTTGAAGAAAGGAGCTCAGGGGCACTGTAATTCACAAACCTGCAGAGTTATAAATGACAGCTATCGTCCAAAAATATACTGAAGTAAGGCTGCCAAGAGGACTCGAAAGCGGGGCAGAATTGCAGGAAACCGATTTCAGGAGGTAGACTGGAATTGCATTGAAAGCATAGGAAAAGAGGCAGAACGTCCACAATGATGCACTTGGCCAAAAAGTGCGTATGCGTTTTTTCCTGAATATATTCAGGAAAAAACGCATACGCCCTTTTTGGCCAACCAAGCAAGCTTGCAAAGGAAATCTGCACTACAATGAAGTCTCACTTCCCCCCGGTCAAAAGGGCCATCTGAAAAAAGTGTAAAATCCAGAAAGGCAGGACAGGCCATGGAGAACTGGGAGCCTTGTTATGCTGATGGGCGGGATGTAAATTGCCAACAGACACTCGGGAGAAGTGTATGGTGTTTCCTGAAACATCTAAAAAACAAAGCAACAGAGCCTAGGGCACTTCCACTTATGGTCCTATAGCTTAGGGAAATTAAAATCAAAAAGACACAGCCACCCCAAAGTTTGGGACGCCTCTGTTTACAAGAACCTCGTTTACAGTACAAGTTCAACATCGCAGAAAGTGAAAAATGGATAAAGAAGGTGTGGTATTTACTTACAAAGCAATATCACTCAGCAATGAAATCTATGTCATCAGGCCCTTAGCAGCACAATGAGTGGATTCAGGTATGATGATTCTAACTGAAATAAGTCACACAGAAAAAGAAACATCATAAGATATCAGTAATACACGGAATGTAAACTTGGCTACACAGGAACTGAATTACAGAACAGAACAGGGTCTCAAATTTAGAAAACCAACTTATGCTTGCTTAAGGGTAAAGGTGAGTTGGGGTGCTGCATAAAACCAGAGATTGAAACGAGCACAGATAAAGTTCCTTAAGCCAAATATGGAATAGACAAGAGCTACTCCTTGCTCAACGAAATGGACTCAACACCGCATATTAAACGCCTAAGAATGTACCTGACTAGTAAGTATCTTAAAACCTATGGATTGCTATGTCTCCGAAAGAGAATCAAGCATGTGTACAGGGGCATAAACGCAGCAGTGATAGGATTGGAGAGGTTCGGTGAGCAAATGAAGACCCTTTGAAGTCATATTGCATGGTACCCATTCCACGGGTTTCAACTACCCAGGTTTAAGGTATTCTTCCTTCAGCTAAAACATGCATGTGGAACCTAGAGTATGATCAACCATGTGATCGGGAGACGTGTTCAAATATGTCTCAGTTTTCGTACCCTGGTACTCGGGTGCAACATTCCAGACGCTTTACTAACACTCTCCTGACTTGGAGAGTCCGTCCCTTTAATCTCCTGTTTGGCCCAGTTTGCAATTTCTGCGGAAGATGAACAGGAATAGCGAGAACCAATGAGAGACTAGCTGGAGGTGTCTGGACGGGCAAATTTAACTCTCATTTCCCACCAGAAAGAGGAATTAACCAAAGGCTCAGCGTGCCGTGCCGGAACCAGATTAGGGCCTGAAGCCATCCTGCGGTGTTGCGGCCAGCTCAAAAGAAAGCGAGTTGAAGAAAGGAGCTCAGGGGCACTGTAATTCACAAACCTGCAGAGTTATAAATGACAGCTATCGTCCAAAAATATACTGAAGTAAGGCTGCCAAGAGGACTTGAAAGCGGGGCAGAATTGCAGGAAACCGATTTCAGGAGGTAGACTGGAATTGCATTGAAAGCATAGGAAAAGAGGCAGAACGTCCACAATGATGCACTTGGCCAAAAAGGGCGTATGCGTTTTTTCCTGAATATATTCAGGAAAAAACGCATACGCCCTTTTTGGCCAACCAAGCAAGCTTGCAAAGGAAATCTGCACTACAATGAAGTCTCACTTCCCCCCGGTCAAAAGGGCCATCTGAAAAAAGTGTAAAATCCAGAAAGGCAGGACAGGCCATGGAGAACTGGGAGCCTTGTTATGCTGATGGGCGGGATGTAAATTGCCAACAGACACTCGGGAGAAGTGTATGGTGTTTCCGGAAACATCTAAAAAACAAAGCAACAGAGCCTAGGGCATTTCCACTTATGGTCCTATAGCTTAGGGAAATTAAAATAAAAAAGACACAGCCACCCCAAAGTTTGGGACGCCTCTGTTTACAAGAACCTCGTTTACCGTACAAGTTCAATATCACAGAAAGTGAAAAATGGATAAAGAACTTGTGGTACTTACGTACAATGCAGTATCACTCAGCAATGAAATCTATGTCATCAGGCCCGTAGCAGCATAATGAGTGGATTCAGGTACGATGATTCTCACTGAAATAAGTCACACAGAAAAAGAAACATCATAAGATATCACTAATACACGGAATGTAAACTTGGCTACACAGGAACTGAATTCCAAAACAGAACAGGGTCTCAAATTTAGAAAACCAACTTATGCTTGCTTAAGGGGAAAGCTGAGTTGGGGTGCTGCATAAAACCAGAGATTGAAATGAGCACAGATAAAGTTCCTTAAGCCAAATATGGAATAGACAAGAGCTACTCCTTGCTCAACGAAATGGACTCAACACCCCATATTAAACGCCTAAGAATGTACCTGACTAGTAAGTATCTTAAAACCTATGGATTGCTATGTCTCCAAAAGAGAATCAAGCGTGTGTACAGGGGCATAAACGCAGCAGTGATAGGATTGGAGAGGTTTGGTGAGCAAATGAAGACCCTTTGAAGTCATATTGCATGGTACCCATTCCACGGGTCTCAACTCTCCAGGTTTAAGGTATTCTTCCTTCAGCTAAAACATGCATGTGGAACCCAGAGTATGATCAACCATGTGAACGGGAGACGTGTTCAAATATGTCTCAGTTTTCCTCCCCTGGTACTCGGGTGCAACATTCCAGACGCTTTACTAACACTCTCCCCACTTGCAGAGTCAGCGCCTTTAACTTCCTGTTTGGCCCAGTTTGCAATTTCTGCGGAAGATGAACAGGAATAGGGAACACCAATGAGAGACTAGCTGGAGGTGTCTGGACGGGCAAATTTAACTCTCATTTCCCACCAGGAAGAGGAAATAACCAAAGGCTCAGCGTGCCGTGCCGGAACCAGATTAGGGCCTGAAGCCATCCTGCGGTGTTGTGGCCAGCTCAAAAGAAAGCGAGTTGAAGAAAGGAGCTCAGGGGCACTGTAATTCACAAACCTGCAGCGTTATAAATGACAGCTATCGTCCAAAAATATACTGAAGTAAGGCTGCCAAGAGGACTTGAAAGCGGGGCAGAATTGCAGGAAACCGATTTCAGGAGGTAGACTGGAATTGCATTGAAAGCATAGGAAAAGAGGCAGAACGTCCACAATGATGCACTTGGCCAAAAAGGGCGTATGCGTTTTTTCCTGAATATATTCAGGAAAAAACGCATACGCCCTTTTTGGCCAACCAAGCAAGCTTGCAAAGGAAATCTGCACTACAATGAAGTCTCACTTCCCCCCGGTCAAAAGGGCCATCTGAAAAAAGTGTAAAATCCAGAAAGGCAGGACAGGCCATGGAGAACTGGGAGCCTTGTTATGCTGATGGACGGGATGTAAATTGCCAACAGACACTCGGGAGAAGTGTATGGTGTTTCCTGAAACATCTAAAAAACAAAGCAACAGAGCCTAGGGCACTTCCACTTATGGTCCTATAGCTTAGGGAAATTAAAATCAAAAAGACACAGCCACCCCAAAGCTTGGGACGCCTCTGTTTACAAGAACCTCGTTTACCGTACAAGTTCAACATCGCAGAAAGTGAAAAATGGATACAGAACATGTGGTATTTACTTACAAAGCAATATCACTCAGCAATGAAATCTATGTCATCAGGCCCTTAGCAGCACAATGAGTGGATTCAGGTATGATGATTCTAACTGAAATAAGTCACACAGAAAAAGAAACATCATAAGATATCAGTAATACACGGAATGTAAACTTGGCTACACAGGAACTGAATTACAGAACAGAACAGGGTCTCAAATTTAGAAAACCAACTTATGCTTGCTTAAGGGGAAAGGTGAGTTGGGGTGCTGCATAAAACCAGAGATTGAAATGAGCACAGATAAAGTTCCTTAAGCCAAATATGGAATAGACAAGAGCTACTCCTTGCTCAACGAAATGGACTCAACACCCCATATTAAACGCCTAAGAATGTACCTGACTAGTAAGTATCTTAAAACCTATGGATTGCTATGTCTCCGAAAGAGAATCAAGCATGTGTACAGGGGCATAAACGCAGCAGTGATAGGATTGGAGAGGTTCGGTGAACAAATGAAGACCCTTTGAAGTCATATTGCATGGTACCCATTCCACGGGTCTCAACTCTCCAGGTTTAAGGTATTCTTCCTTCAGCTAAAACATGCATGTGGAACCCAGAGTATGATCAACCGTGTGAACGGGAGACGTGTTCAAATATGTCTCAGTTTTCGTACCCTGGTACTCGGGTGCAACATTCCAGACGCTTTACTAACACTCTCCCCACTTGGAAAGTCAGCGCCTTTAACCTCCTCTTTGGCCCAGTTTGCAATTTCTGCGGAAGATGAACAGGAATAGGGAGAACCAATGAGAGACTAGCTGGAGGTGTCTGGACGGGCAAATTTAACTCTCATTTCCCACCAGGAAGAGGAAATAACCAAAGGCTCAGCGTGCCGTGCCGGTACCAGATTAGGGCCTGAAGCCATCCTGCGGTGTTGCGGCCAGGTCACAAGAAAGCGAGTTGAAGAAAGGAGCTCAGGGGCACTGTAATTCACAAACCTGCAGAGTTATAAATGACAGCTATCGTCCAAAAATATACTGAAGTAAGGCTGCCAAGAGGACTTGAAAGCGGGGCAGAATTGCAGGAAACCGATTTCAGGAGGTAGACTGGAATTGCATTGAAAGCATAGGAAAAGAGGCAGAACGTCCACAATGATCCACTTGGCCAAAAAGGGCGTATGCGTTTTTTCCTGAATATATTCAGGAAAAAACGCATACGCCCTTTTTGGCCAACCAAGCAAGCTTGCAAAGGAAATCTGCACTACAATGAAGTCTCACTTCCCCCCGGTCAAAAGGGCCATCTGAAAAAAGTGTAAAATCCAGAAAGGCAGGACAGGCCATGGAGAACTGGGAGCCTTTTTATGCTGATGGGCGGGATGTAAATTGCCAACAGACACTCGGGAGAAGTGTATGGTGTTTCCTGAAACATCTAAAAAACAAAGCAACAGAGCCTAGGGCACTTCCACTTATGGTCCTATAGCTTAGGGAAATTAAAATCAAAAAGACACAGCCACCCCAAAGTTTGGGACGCCTCTGTTTACAAGAACCTCGTTTACAGTACAAGTTCAACATCGCAGAAAGTGAAAAATGGATAAAGAAGGTGTGGTATTTACTTACAAAGCAATATCACTCAGCAATGAAATCTATGTCATCAGGCCCGTAGCAGCACAATGAGTGGATTCAGGTACGATGATTCTCACTGAAATAAGTCACACAGAAAAAGAAACATCATAAGATATCACTAATACGCGGAATGTAAACTTGGCTACACAGGAACTGAATTCCAAAACAGAACAGGGTCTCAAATTTAGAAAACCAACTTATGCTTGCTTAAGGGGAAAGGTGAGTTGGGGTGCTGCATAAAACCAGAGATTGAAATGAGCACAGATAAAGTTCCTTAAGCCAAATATGGACTAGACAAGAGCTACTCCTTGCTCAACGAAATGGACTCAACACCCCATATTAAACGCCTAAGAATGTACCTGACTAGTAAGTATCTTAAAACCTATGGATTGCTATGTCTCCAAAAGAGAATCAAGCGTGTGTACAGGGGCATAAACGCAGCAGTGATAGGATTGGAGAGGTTCGGTGAGCAAATGAAGACCCTTTGAAGTCATATTGCATGGTACCCATTCCACGGGTCTCAACTCTCCAGGTTTAAGGTATTCTTCCTTCAGCTAAAACATGCATGTGGAACCCAGAGTATGATCAACCATGTGAACGGGAGACGTGTTCAAATATGTCTCAGTTTTCCTCCCCTGGTACTCGGGTGCAACATTCCAGACGCTTTACTAACACTCTCCCCACTTGGAGAGTCAGCGCCTTTAACCTCCTGTTTGGCCCAGTTTGCAATTTCTGCGGAAGATGAACAGGAATAGTGAGAACCAATGAGAGACTAGCAGGAGGTGTCTGGACGGGCAAATTTAATTCTCATTTCCCACCAGGAAGAGGAAATAACCAAAGGCTCAGCGTGCCGGGCCGGAACCAGATTAGGGCCTGAAGCCATCCTGCGGTGTTGCGGCCAGCTCAAAAGAAAGCGAGTTGAAGAAAGGAGCTCAGGGGCACTGTAATTCACAAACCTGCAGAGTTATAAATGACAGCTATCGTCCAAAAATATACTGAAGTAAGGCTGCCAAGAGGACTCGAAAGCGGGGCAGAATTGCAGGAAACCGATTTCAGGAGGTAGACTGGAATTGCATTGAAAGCATAGGAAAAGAGGCAGAACGTCCACAATGATGCACTTGGCCAAAAAGTGCGTATGCGTTTTTTCCTGAATATATTCAGGAAAAAACGCATACGCCCTTTTTGGCCAACCAAGCAAGCTTGCAAAGGAAATCTGCACTACAATGAAGTCTCACTTCCCCCCGGTCAAAAGGGCCATCTGAAAAAAGTGTAAAATCCAGAAAGGCAGGACAGGCCATGGAGAACTGGGAGCCTTGTTATGCTGATGGGCGGGATGTAAATTGCCAACAGACACTCGGGAGAAGTGTATGGTGTTTCCTGAAACATCTAAAAAACAAAGCAACAGAGCCTAGGGCACTTCCACTTATGGTCCTATAGCTTAGGGAAATTAAAATCAAAAAGACACAGCCACCCCAAAGTTTGGGACGCCTCTGTTTACAAGAACCTCGTTTACAGTACAAGTTCAATATCACAGAAAGTGAAAAATGGATAAAGAAGGTGTGGTATTTACTTACAAAGCAATATCACTCAGCAATGAAATCTATGTCATCAGGCCCTTAGCAGCACAATGAGTGGATTCAGGTATGATGATTCTAACTGAAATAAGTCACACAGAAAAAGAAACATCATAAGATATCAGTAATACACGGAATGTAAACTTGGCTACACAGGAACTGAATTACAGAACAGAACAGGGTCTCAAATTTAGAAAACCAACTTATGCTTGCTTAAGGGTAAAGGTGAGTTGGGGTGCTGCATAAAACCAGAGATTGAAACGAGCACAGATAAAGTTCCTTAAGCCAAATATGGAATAGACAAGAGCTACTCCTTGCTCAACGAAATGGACTCAACACCGCATATTAAACGCCTAAGAATGTACCTGACTAGTAAGTATCTTAAAACCTATGGATTGCTATGTCTCCGAAAGAGAATCAAGCATGTGTACAGGGGCATAAACGCAGCAGTGATAGGATTGGAGAGGTTCGGTGAGCAAATGAAGACCCTTTGAAGTCATATTGCATGGTACCCATTCCACGGGTTTCAACTACCAAGGTTTAAGGTATTCTTCCTTCAGCTAAAACATGCATGAGGAACCTAGAGTATGATCAACCATGTGATCGGGAGACGTGTTCAAATATGTCTCAGTTTTCGTACCCTGGTACTCGGGTGCAACATTCCAGACGCTTTACTAACACTCTCCTGACTTGGAGAGTCCGTCCCTTTAATCTCCTGTTTGGCCCAGTTTGCAATTTCTGCGGAAGATGAACAGGAATAGCGAGAACCAATGAGAGACTAGCTGGAGGTGTCTGGACGGGCAAATTTAACTCTCATTTCCCACCAGAAAGAGGAATTAACCAAAGGCTCAGCGTGCCGTGCCGGAACCAGATTAGGGCCTGAAGCCATCCTGCGGTGTTGCGGCCAGCTCAAAAGAAAGCGAGTTGAAGAAAGGAGCTCAGGGGCACTGTAATTCACAAACCTGCAGAGTTATAAATGACAGCTATCGTCCAAAAATATACTGAAGTAAGGCTGCCAAGAGGACTTGAAAGCGGGGCAGAATTGCAGGAAACCGATTTCAGGAGGTAGACTGGAATTGCATTGAAAGCATAGGAAAAGAGGCAGAACGTCCACAATGATGCACTTGGCCAAAAAGGGCGTATGCGTTTTTTCCTGAATATATTCAGGAAAAAACGCATACGCCCTTTTTGGCCAACCAAGCAAGCTTGCAAAGGAAATCTGCACTACAATGAAGTCTCACTTCCCCCCGGTCAAAAGGGCCATCTGAAAAAAGTGTAAAATCCAGAAAGGCAGGACAGGCCATGGAGAACTGGGAGCCTTGTTATGCTGATGGGCGGGATGTAAATTGCCAACAGACACTCGGGAGAAGTGTATGGTGTTTCCGGAAACATCTAAAAAACAAAGCAACAGAGCCTAGGGCATTTCCACTTATGGTCCTATAGCTTAGGGAAATTAAAATAAAAAAGACACAGCCACCCCAAAGTTTGGGACGCCTCTGTTTACAAGAACCTCGTTTACCGTACAAGTTCAATATCACAGAAAGTGAAAAATGGATAAAGAACTTGTGGTACTTACGTACAATGCAGTATCACTCAGCAATGAAATCTATGTCATCAGGCCCGTAGCAGCATAATGAGTGGATTCAGGTACGATGATTCTCACTGAAATAAGTCACACAGAAAAAGAAACATCATAAGATATCACTAATACACGGAATGTAAACTTGGCTACACAGGAACTGAATTCCAAAACAGAACAGGGTCTCAAATTTAGAAAACCAACTTATGCTTGCTTAAGGGGAAAGCTGAGTTGGGGTGCTGCATAAAACCAGAGATTGAAATGAGCACAGATAAAGTTCCTTAAGCCAAATATGGAATAGACAAGAGCTACTCCTTGCTCAACGAAATGGACTCAACACCCCATATTAAACGCCTAAGAATGTACCTGACTAGTAAGTATCTTAAAACCTATGGATTGCTATGTCTCCAAAAGAGAATCAAGCGTGTGTACAGGGGCATAAACGCAGCAGTGATAGGATTGGAGAGGTTTGGTGAGCAAATGAAGACCCTTTGAAGTCATATTGCATGGTACCCATTCCACGGGTCTCAACTCTCCAGGTTTAAGGTATTCTTCCTTCAGCTAAAACATGCATGTGGAACCCAGAGTATGATCAACCATGTGAACGGGAGACGTGTTCAAATATGTCTCAGTTTTCCTCCCGTGGTACTCGGGTGCAACATTCCAGACGCTTTACTAACACTCTCCCCACTTGGAGAGTCAGCGCCTTTAACCTCCTGTTTGGCCCAGTTTGAAATTTCTGCGGAAGATGAACAGGAATAGGGAACACCAATGAGAGACTAGCTGGAGGTGTCTGGACGGGCAAATTTAACTCTCATTTCCCACCAGGAAGAGGAAATAACCAAAGGCTCAGCGTGCCGTGCCAGAACCAGATTAGGGCCTGAAGCCATCCTGCGGTGTTGCGGCCAGCTCAAAAGAAAGCGAGTTGAAGAAAGGAGCTCAGGGGCACTGTAATTCACAAACCTGCAGAGTTATAAATGACAGCTATCGTCCAAAAATATACTGAAGTAAGGCTGCCAAGAGGACTTGAAAGCGGGGCAGAATTGCAGGAAACCGATTTCAGGAGGTAGACTGGAATTGCATTGAAAGCATAGGAAAAGAGGCAGAACGTCCACAATGATGCACTTGGCCAAAAAGGGCGTATGCGTTTTTTCCTGAATATATTCAGGAAAAAACGCATACGCCCTTTTTGGCCAACCAAGCAAGCTTGCAAAGGAAATCTGCACTACAATGAAGTCTCACTTCCCCCCCGGTCAAAAGGGCCATCTGAAAAAAGTGTAAAATCCAGAAAGGCAGGACAGGCCATGGAGAACTGGGAGCCTTGTTATGCTGATGGGCGGGATGTAAATTGCCAACAGACACTCGGGAGAAGTGTATGGTGTTTCCGGAAACATCTAAAAAACAAAGCAACAGAGCCTAGGGCACTTCCACTTATGGTCCTATAGCTTAGGGAAATTAAAATCAAAAAGACACAGCCACCCCAAAGTTTGGGACGCCTCTGTTTACAAGAACCTCGTTTACCGTACAAGTTCAATATCACAGAAAGTGAAAAATGGATAAAGAACTTGTGGTAGTTACGTACAATGCAGTATCACTCAGCAATGAAATCTATGTCATCAGGCCCGTAGCAGCATAATGAGTGGATTCAGGTACGATGATTCTCACTGAAATAAGTCACACAGAAAAAGAAACATCATAAGATATCACTAATACACGGAATGTAAACTTGGCTACACAGGAACTGAATTCCAAAACAGAACAGGGTCTCAAATTCAGAAAACCAACTTATGCTTGCTTAAGGGGAAAGGTGAGTTGGGGTGCTGCATAAAACCAGAGATTGAAATGAGCACAGATAAAGTTCCTTAAGCCAAATATGGAATAGACAAGAGCTACTCCTTGCTCAACGAAATGGACTCAACACCCCATATTAAACGCCTAAGAATGTACCTGACTAGTAAGTATCTTAAAACCTATGGATTGCTATGTCTCCAAAAGAGAATCAAGCGTGTGTACAGGGGCATAAACGCAGCAGTGATAGGATTGGAGAGGTTTGGTGAGCAAATGAAGACCCTTTGAAGTCATATTGCATGGTACCCATTCCACGGGTCTCAACTCTCCAGGTTTAAGGTATTCTTCCTTCAGCTAAAACATGCATGTGGAACCCAGAGTATGATCAACCATGTGAACGGGAGACGTGTTCAAATATGTCTCAGTTTTCCTCCCCTGGTACTCGGGTGCAACATTCCAGACGCTTTACTAACACTCTCCCCACTTGGAGAGTCAGCGTCTTTAACCTCCTGTTTGGCCCAGTTTGCAATTTCTGCGGAAGATGAACAGGAATAGCGAGAACCAATGAGAGACTAGCTGGAGGTGTCTGGACGGGCAAATTTAACTCTCATTTCCCACCAGGAAGAGGAATTAACCAAAGGCTCAGCGTGCCGTGCCGGAACCAGATTAGGGCCTGAAGCCATCCTGCGGTGTTGCGGCCAGGTCACAAGAAAGCGAGTTGAAGAAAGGAGCTCAGGGGCACTGTAATTCACAAACCTGCAGAGTTATAAATGACAGCTATCGTCCAAAAATATACTGAAGTAAGGCTGCCAAGAGGACTCGAAAGCGGGGCAGAATTGCAGGAAACCGATTTCAGGAGGTAGACTGGAATTGCTTTGAAAGCATAGGAAAAGAGGCAGAACGTCCACAATGATGCACTTGGCCAAAAAGGGCGTATGCGTTTTTTCCTGAATATATTCAGGAAAAAACGCATACGCCCTTTTTGGCCAACCAAGCAAGCTTGCAAAGGAAATCTGCACTACAATGAAGTCTCACTTCCCCCCGGTCAAAAGGGCCATCTGAAAAAAGTGTAAAATCCAGAAAGGCAGGACAGGCCATGGAGAACTGGGAGCCTTGTTATGCTGATGGGCGGGATGTAAATTGCCAACAGACACTCGGGAGAAGTGTATGGTGTTTCCTGAAACATCTAAAAAACAAAGCAACACAGCCTAGGGCACTTCCACTTATGGTCCTATAGCTTAGGGAAATTAAAATCAAAAAGACACAGCCACCCCAAAGTTTGGGACGCCTCTGTTTACAAGAACCTCGTTTACAGTACAAGTTCAACATCGCAGAAAGTGAAAAATGGATAAAGAAGGTGTGGTATTTACTCACAAAGCAATATCACTCAGCAATGAAATCTATGTCATCAGGCCCTTAGCAGCACAATGAGTGGATTCAGGTATGATGATTCTAACTGAAATAAGTCACACAGAAAAAGAAACATCATAAGATATCACTAATACACGGAATGTAAACTTGGCTACACAGGAACTGAATTACAGAACAGAACAGGGTCTCAAATTTAGAAAACCAACTTATGCTTGCTTAAGGGTAAAGGTGAGTTGGGGTGCTGCATAAAAACAGAGATTGAAACGAGCACAGATAAAGTTTCTTAAGCCAAATATGGAATAGACAAGAGCTACTCCTTGCTCAACGAAATGGACTCAACACCGCATATTAAACGCCTAAGAATGTACCTGACTAGTAAGTATCTTAAAACCTATGGATTGCTATGTCTCCGAAAGAGAATCAAGCATGTGTACAGGGGCATAAACGCAGCAGTGATAGGATTGGAGAGGTTCGGTGAGCAAATGAAGACCCTTTGAAGTCATATTGCATGGTACCCATTCCACGGGTTTCAACTACCCAGGTTTAAGGTATTCTTCCTTCAGCTAAAACATGCATGTGGAACCTAGAGTATGATCAACCATGTGATCGGGAGACGTGTTCAAATATGTCTCAGTTTTCGTACCCTGGTACTCGGGTGCATCATTCCAGACGCTTTACTAACACTCTCCCGTCTTGGAGAGTCCGTCCCTTTAATCTCCTGTTTGGCCCAGTTTGCAATTTCTGCGGAAGATGAACAGGAATAGCGAGAACCAATGAGAGACTAGCTGGAGGTGTCTGGACGGGCAAATTTAACTCTCATTTCCCACCAGGAAGAGGAATTAACGAAAGGCTCAGCGTGCCGTGCCGGAACCAGATTAGGGCCTGAAGCCATCCTGCGGTGTTGCGGCCAGGTCACAAGAAAGCGAGTTGAAGAAAGGAGCTCAGGGGCACTGTAATTCACAAACCTGCAGAGTTATAAATGACAGCTATCGTCCAAAAATATACTGAAGTAAGGCTGCCAAGAGGACTTGAAAGCGGGGCAGAATTGCAGGAAACCGATTTCAGGAGGTAGACTGGAATTGCTTTGAAAGCATAGGAAAAGAGGCAGAACGTCCACAATGATGCACTTGGCCAAAAAGGGCATATGCGTTTTTTCCTGAATATATTCAGGAAAAAACGCATACGCCCTTTTTGGCCAACCAAGCAAGCTTGCAAAGGAAATCTGCACTACAATGAAGTCTCACTTCCCCCCAGTCAAAAGGGCCATCTGAATAAAGTGTAAAATCCAGAAAGGCAGGACAGGCCATGGAGAACTGGGAGCCTTGTTATGCTGATGGGCGGGATGTAAATTGCCAACAGACACTCAGGAGAAGTGTATGGTGTTTCCTGAAACATCTAAAAAACAAAGCAACAGAGCCTAGGGCACTTCCACTTATGGTCCTATAGCTTAGGGAAATTAAAATCAAAAAGACACAGCCACCCCAAAGTTTGGGACGCCTCTGTTTACAAGAACCTCGTTTACCGTACAAGTTCAATATCACAGAAAGTGAAAAATGGATAAAGAACTTGTGGTACTTACGTACAATGCAGTATCACTCAGCAATGAAATCTATGTCATCAGGCCCGTAGCAGCATAATGAGTGGATTCAGGTACGATGATTCTCACTGAAATAAGTCACACAGAAAAAGAAACATTATAAGATATCACTAATACACGGAATGTAAACTTGGCTACACAGGAACTGAATTTCAAAACAGAACAGGGTCTCAAATTTAGAAAACCAACTTATGCTTGCTTAAGGGGAAAGGTGAGTAGGGGTGCTGCATTAAACCAGAGATTGAAATGAGCACAGATAAAGTTCCTTAAGCCAAATATGGACTAGAAAAGAGCTACTCCTTGCTCAACGAAATGGACTCAACACCCCATATTAAACGCCTAAGAATGTACCTGACTAGTAAGTATCTTAAAACCTATGGATTGCTATGTCTCCAAAAGAGAATCAAGCGTGTGTACAGGGGCATAAATGCAGCAGTGATAGGATTGGAGAGGTTCGGTGAGCAAATGAAGACCCTTTGAAGTCATATTGCATGGTACCCATTCCACGGGTTTCAACTACCCAGGTTTAAGGTATTCTTCCTTCAGCTAAAACATGCATGTGGAACCTAGAGTATGATCAACCATGTGATCGGGAGACGTGTTCAAATATGTCTCAGTTTTCGTACCCTGGTACTCGGGTGCAACATTCCAGACGCTTTACTAACACTCTCCCGTCTTGGAGAGTCCGTCCCTTTAATCTCCTGTTTGGCCCAGTTTGCAATTTCTGCGGAAGATGAACAGGAATAGCGAGAACCAATGAGAGACTAGCTGGAGGTGTCTGGACGGGCAAATTTAACTCTCATTTCCCACCAGGAAGAGGAATTAACCAAAGGCTCAGCGTGCCGTGCCGGAACCAGATTAGGGCCTGAAGCCATCCTGCGGTGTTGCGGCCAGGTCACAAGAAAGCGAGTTGAAGAAAGGAGCTCAGGGGCACTGTAATTCACAAACCTGCAGAGTTATAAATGACAGCTATCGTCCAAAAATATACTGAAGTAAGGCTGCCAAGAGGACTTGAAAGCGGGGCAGAATTGCAGGAAACCGATTTCAGGAGGTAGACTGGAATTGCTTTGAAAGCATAGGAAAAGAGGCAGAACGTCCACAATGATGCACTTGGCCAAAAAGGGCGTATGCGTTTTTTCCTGAATATATTCAGGAAAAAACGCATACGCCCTTTTTGGCCAACCAAGCAAGCTTGCAAAGGAAATCTGCACTACAATGAAGTCTCACTTCCCCCCAGTCAAAAGGGCCATCTGAATAAAGTGTAAAATCCAGAAAGGCAGGACAGGCCATGGAGAACTGGGAGCCTTGTTATGCTGATGGGCGGGATGTAAATTGCCAACAGACACTCGGGAGAAGTGTATGGTGTTTCCTGAAACATCTAAAAAACAAAGCAACACAGCCTAGGGCACTTCCACTTATGGTCCTATAGCTTAGGGAAATTAAAATCAAAAAGACACAGCCACCCCAAAGTTTGGGACGCCTCTGTTTACAAGAACCTCGTTTACAGTACAAGTTCAACATCGCAGAAAGTGAAAAATGGATAAAGAAGGTGTGGTATTTACTCACAAAGCAATATCACTCAGCAATGAAATCTATGTCATCAGGCCCTTAGCAGCACAATGAGTGGATTCAGGTATGATGATTCTAACTGAAATAAGTCACACAGAAAAAGAAACATCATAAGATATCAGTAATACACGGAATGTAAACTTGGCTACACAGGAACTGAATTACAGAACAGAACAGGGTCTCAAATTTAGAAAACCAACTTATGCTTGCTTAAGGGTAAAGGTGAGTTGGGGTGCTGCATAAAACCAGAGATTGAAACGAGCACAGATAAAGTTCCTTAAGCCAAATATGGAATAGACAAGAGCTACTCCTTGCTCAACGAAATGGACTCAACACCGCATATTAAACGCCTAAGAATGTACCTGACTAGTAATTATCTTAAAACCTATGGATTGCTATGTCTCCAAAAGAGAATCAAGCATGTGTACAGGGGCATAAACGCAGCAGTGATAGGATTGGAGAGGTTCGGTGAGCAAATGAAGGCCCTTTGAAGTCATATTGCATGGTACCCATTCCACGGGTTTCAACTACCCAGGTTTAAGGTATTCTTCCTTCAGCTAAAACATGCATGTGGAACCTAGAGTATGATCAACCATGTGATCGGGAGACGTGTTCAAATATGTCTCAGTTTTCGTACCCTGGTACTCGGGTGCAACATTCCAGACGCTTTACTAACACTCTCCCGACTTGTAGAGTCCGTCCCTTTAATCTCCTGTCTGGCCCAGTTTGCAATTTCTGCGGAAGATGAACAGGAATAGCGAGAACCAATGAGAGACTAGCTGGACGTGTCTGGACGGGCAAATTTAACTCTCATTTCCCACCAGGAAGAGGAATTAACCAAAGGCTCAGCGTGCCGTGCCGGAACCAGATTAGGGCCTGAAGCCATCCTGCGGTGTTGCGGCCAGGTCACAAGAAAGCGAGTTGAAGAAAGGAGCTCAGGGGCACTGTAATTCACAAACCTGCAGAGTTATAAATGACAGCTATCGTCCAAAAATATACTGAAGTAAGGCTGCCAAGAGGACTCGAAAGCGGGGCAGAATTGCAGGAAACCGATTTCAGGAGGTAGACTGGAATTGCTTTGAAAGCATAGGAAAAGAGGCAGAACGTCCACAATGATGCACTTGGCCAAAAAGGGCGTATGCGTTTTTTCCTGAATATATTCAGGAAAAAACGCATACGCCCTTTTTGGCCAACCAAGCAAGCTTGCAAAGGAAATCTGCACTACAATGAAGTCTCACTTCCCCCCGGTCAAAAGGGCCATCTGAAAAAAGTGTAAAATCCAGAAAGGCAGGACAGGCCATGGAGAACTGGGAGCCTTGTTATGCTGATGGGCGGGATGTAAATTGCCAACAGACACTCGGGAGAAGTGTATGGTGTTTCCTGAAACATCTAAAAAACAAAGCAACAGAGCCTAGGGCACTTCCACTTATGGTCCTATAGCTTAGGGAAATTAAAATCAAAAAGACACAGCCACCCCAAAGTTTGGGACGCCTCTGTTTACAAGAACCTCGTTTACAGTACAAGTTCAACATCGCAGAAAGTGAAAAATGGATAAAGAACATGTGGTATTTACTCACAAAGCAATATCACTCAGCAATGAAATCTATGTCATCAGGCCCTTAGCAGCACAATGACTAGATTCAGGTATGATGATTCTAACTGAAATAAGTCACACAGAAAAAGAAACATCATAAGATATCACTAATACACGGAATGTAAACTTGGCTACACAGGAACTGAATTACAGAACAGAACAGGGTCTCAAATTTAGAAAACCAACTTATGCTTGCTTAAGGGAAAAGGTGAGTTGGGTTGCTGCATAAAACCAGAGATTGAAACGAGCACAGATAAAGTTCCTTAAGCCATATATGGAATAGACAAGAGCTACTCCTTGCTCAACGAAATGGACTCAACACCGCATATTAAACGCCTAAGAATGTACCTGACTAGTAAGTATCTTAAAACCTATGGATTGCTATGTCTCCGAAAGAGAATCAAGCATGTGTACAGGGGCATAAACGCAGCAGTGATAGGATTGGAGAGGTTCGGTGAGCAAATGAAGACCCTTTGAAGTCATATTGCATGGTACCCATTCCACGGGTTTCAACTACCCAGGTTTAAGGTATTCTTCCTTCAGCTAAAACATGCATGTGGAACCTAGAGTATGATCAACCATGTGATCGGGAGACGTGTTCAAATATGTCTCAGTTTTCGTACCCTGGTACTCAGGTGCAACATTCCAGACGCTTTACTAACACTCTCCTGACTTGCAGAGTCCGTCCGTTTAATCTCCTGTTTGGCCCAGTTTGCAATTTCTGCGGAAGATGAGCAGGAATAGCGAGAACCAATGAGAGACTAGCTGGAGGTGTCTGGACGGGCAAATTTAACTCTCATTTCCCACCAGGAAGAGGAATTAACCAAAGGCTCAGCGTGCCGTGCCGGAACCAGATTAGGGCCTGAAGCCATCCTGCGGTGTTGCGGCCAGGTCACAAGAAAGCGAGTTGAAGAAAGGAGCTCAGGGGCACTGTAATTCACAAACCTGCAGAGTTATAAATGACAGCTATCGTCCAAAAATATACTGAAGTAAGGCTGCCAGAGGACTTGAAAGCGGGGCAGAATTGCAGGAAACCGATTTCAGGAGGTAGACTGGAATTGCTTTGAAAGCATAGGAAAAGAGGCAGAACGTCCACAATGATGCACTTGGCCAAAAAGGGCGTATGCGTTTTTTCCTGAATATATTCAGGAAAAAACGCATACGCCCTTTTTGGCCAACCAAGCAAGCTTGCAAAGGAAATCTGCACTACAATGAAGTCTCACTTCCCCCCGGTCAAAAGGGCCATCTGAAAAAAGTGTAAAATCCAGAAAGGCAGGACAGGCCATGGAGAACTGGGAGCCTTGTTATGCTGATGGGCGGGATGTAAATTGCCAACAGACACTCGGGAGAAGTGTATGGTGTTTCCTGAAACATCTAAAAAACAAAGCAACACAGCCTAGGGCACGTCCACTTATGGTCCTATAGCTTAGGGAAATTAAAATCAAAAAGACACAGCCACCCCAAAGTTTGGGACGCCTCTGTTTACAAGAACCTCGTTTACAGTACAAGTTCAACATCGCAGAAAGTGAAAAATGGATAAAGAAGGTGTGGTATTTACTCACAAAGCAATATCACTCAGCAATGAAATCTATGTCATCAGGCCCTTAGCAGCACAATGAGTGGATTCAGGTATGATGATTCTAACTGAAATAAGTCACACAGAAAAAGAAACATCATAAGATATCAGTAATACACGGAATGTAAACTTGGCTACACAGGAACTGAATTACAGAACAGAACAAGGTCTCAAATTTAGAAAACCAACTTATGCTTGCTTAAGGGTAAAGGGGAGTTGGGGTGCTGCATAAAACCAGAGATTGAAACGAGCACAGATAAAGTTCCTTAAGCCAAATATGGAATAGACAAGAGCTACTCCTTGCTCAACGAAATGGACTCAACACCGCATATTAAACGCCTAAGAATGTACCTGACTAGTAAGTATCTTAAAACCTATGGATTGCTATGTCTCCAAAAGAGAATCAAGCATGTGTACAGGGGCATAAACGCAGCAGTGATAGGATTGGAGAGGTTCAGTGAGCAAATGAAGACCCTTTGAAGTCATATTGCATGGTACCCATTCCACGGGTTTCAACTACCCAGGTTTAAGGTATTCTTCCTTCAGCTAAAACATGCATGTGGAACCTAGAGTATGATCAACCATGTGATCGGGAGACGTGTTCAAATATGTCTCAGTTTTCGTACCCTGGTACTCGGGTGCAACATTCCAGACGCTTTACTAACACTCTCCCGACTTGGAGAGTCCGTCCGTTTAATCTCCTGTTTGGCCCAGTTTGCAATTTCTGCGGAAGATGAACAGGAATAGCGAGAACCAATGAGAGACTAGCTGGAGGTGTCTGGACGGGCAAATTTAACTCTCATTTCCCACCAGGAAGAGGAATTAACCAAAGGCTCAGCGTGCCGTGCCGGAACCAGATTAGGGCCTGAAGCCATCCTGCGGTGTTGCGGCCAGGTCACAAGAAAGCGAGTTGAAGAAAGGAGCTCAGGGGCACTGTAATTCACAAACCTGCAGAGTTATAAATGACAGCTATCGTCCAAAAATATACTGAGGTAAGGCTGCCAAGAGGACTCGAAAGCGGGGCAGAATTGCAGGAAACCGATTTCAGGAGGTAGACTGGAATTGCTTTGAAAGCATAGGAAAAGAGGCAGAACGTCCACAATGATGCACTTGGCCAAAAAGGGCGTATGCGTTTTTTCCTGAATATATTCAGGAAAAAACGCATACGCCCTTTTTGGCCAACCAAGCAAGCTTGCAAAGGAAATCTGCACTACAATGAAGTCTCACTTCCCCCCGGTCAAAAGGGCCATCTGAATAAAGTGTAAAATCCAGAAAGGCAGGACAGGCCATGGAGAACTGGGAGCCTTGTTATGCTGATGGGCGGGATGTAAATTGCCAACAGACACTCGGGAGAAGTGTATGGTGTTTCCTGAAACATCTAAAAAACAAAGCAACAGAGCCTAGGGCACTTCCACTTATGGTCCTATAGCTTAGGGAAATTAAAAGCAAAAAGACACAGCCACCCCAAAGTTTGGGACGCCTCTGTTTACAAGAACCTCGTTTACAGTACAAGTTCAACATCGCAGAAAGTGAAAAATGGATAAAGAACTTGTGGTACTTACGTATAATGCAGTATCACTCAGCAATGAAATCTATGTCATCAGGCCCGTAGCAGCATAATGAGTGGATTCAGGTACGATGATTCTCACTGAAATAAGTCACACAGAAAAAGAAACATCATAAGATATCAGTAATACACGGAATGTAAACTTGGCTACACAGGAACTGAATTCCAAAACAGAACAGGGTCTCAAATTTAGAAAACCAACTTATGCTTGCTTAAGGGGAAAGGTGAGTTGGGGTGCTGCATAAAACCAGAGATTGAAATGAGCACAGAGAAAGTTCCTTAAGCCAAATATGGAATAGACAAGAGCTACTCCTTGCTCAACGAAATGGACTCAACACCCCATATTAAACGCCTAAGAATGTACCTGACTAGTAAGTATCTTAAAACCTATGGATTGCTATGTCTCCAAAAGAGAATCAAGCGTGTGTACAGGGGCATAAACGCAGCAGTGATAGGATTGGAGAGGTTCGGTGAGCAAATGAAGACCCTTTGAAGTCATATTGCATGGTACCCATTCCACGGGTCTCAACTCTCCAGGTTTAAGGTATTCTTCCTTCAGCTAAAACACGCATGTGGCACCCAGAGTATGATCAACCATGTGAATGGGAGACGTGTTCAAATATGTCTCAGTTTTCGTACCCTGGTACTCGGGTGCAACATTCCAGATGCTTTACTAACACTCTCCCCACTTGGAGAGTCCGTCCCTTTAATCTCCTGTTTGGTCCAGTTTGCAATTTCTGCGGAAGATGAACAGGAATAGCGAGAACCAATGAGAGACTAGCTGGAGGTGTCTGGCCGGGCAAATTTAACTCTCATTTCCCACCAGGAAGAGGAAATAACCAAAGGCTCAGCGTGCCGTGCCGGAACCAGATTAGGGCCTGAAGCCATCCTGCGGTGTTGCGGCCAGCTCAAAAGAAAGCGAGTTGAAGAAAGGAGATCAGGGGCACTGTAATTCACAAACCTGCAGAGTTATAAATGACAGCTATCGTCCAAAAATATACTGAAGTAAGGCTGCCAAGAGGACTTGAAAGCGGGGCAGAATTGCAGGAAACCGATTTCAGGAGGTAGACTGGAATTGCATTGAAAGCATAGGAAAAGAGGCAGAACGTCCACAATGATGCACTTGGCCAAAAAGGGCGTATGCGTTTTTTCCTGAATATATTCAGGAAAAAACGCATACGCCCTTTTTGGCCAACCAAGCAAGCTTGCAAAGGAAATCTGCACTACAATGAAGTCTCACTTCCTCCCGGTCAAAAGGGCCATCTGAAAAAAGTGTAAAATCCAGAAAGGCAGGACAGGCCATGGAGAACTGGGAGCCTTGTTATGCTGATGGGCGGGATGTAAATTGCCAACAGACACTCGGGAGAAGTGTATGGTGTTTCCTGAAACATCTAAACAACAAAGCAACAGAGCCTTGGGCACTTCCACTTATGGTCCTATAGCTTAGGGAAATTAAAATCAAAAAGACACAGCCACCCCAAAGTTTGGGATGCCTCTGTTTACAAGAACCTCGTTTACCGTACAAGTTCAATATCACAGAAAGTGAAAAATGGATAAAGAACTTGTGGTACTTACGTACAATGCAGTATCACTCAGCAATGAAATCTATGTCATCAGGCCCGTAGCAGCATAATGAGTGGATTCAGCTACGATGATTCTCACTGAAATAAGTCACACAGAAAAAGAAACATCATAAGATATCACTAATACACGGAATGTAAACTTGGCTACACAGGAACTGAATTCCAAAACAGAACAGGGTCTCAAATTTAGAAAACCAACTTATGCTTGCTTAAGGGGAAAGGTGAGTTGGGGTGCTGCATAAAACCAGAGATTGAAATGAGCACAGATAAAGTTCCTTAAGCCAAATATGGACTAGACAAGAGCTACTCCTTGCTCAATGAAATGGACTCAACACCCCATATTAAACGCCTAAGAATGTACCTGACTAGTAAGTATCTTAAAACCTATGGATTGCTATGTCTCCAAAAGAGAATCAAGCGTGTGTACAGGGGCATAAACGCAGCAGTGATAGGATTGGAGAGGTTCGGTGAGCAAATGAAGACCCTTTGAAGTCATATTGCATGGTACCCATTCCACGGGTCTCAACTCTCCAGGTTTAAGGTATTCTTCCTTCAGCTAAAACATGCATGTGGAACCCAGAGTATGATCAACCATGTGAACGGGAGACGTGTTCAAATATGTCTCAGTTTTTCTCCCCTGGTACTCGGGTGCAACATTCCAGACGCTTTACTAACACTCTCCCCACTTGGAGAGTCAGCGCCTTTAACCTCCTGTTTGGCCCAGTTTGCAATTTCTGCGGAAGATGAACAGGAATAGTGAGAACCAATGAGAGACTAGCAGGAGGTGTCTGGACGGGCAAATTTAACTCTCATTTCCCACCAGGAAGAGGAAATAACCAAAGGCTCAGCGTGCCGGGCCGGAACCAGATTAGGGCCTGAAGCCATCCTGCGGTGTTGCGGCCAGCTCAAAAGAAAGCGAGTTGAAGTAAGGAGCTCAGGGGCACTGTAATTCACAAACCTGCAGAGTTATAAATGACAGCTATCGTCCAAAAATATACTGAAGTAAGGCTGCCAAGAGGACTCGAAAGCGGGGCAGAATTGCAGGAAACCGATTTCAGGAGGTAGACTGGAATTGCATTGAAAGCATAGGAAAAGAGGCAGAACGTCCACAATGATGCACTTGGCCAAAAAGGGTGTATGCGTTTTTTCCTGAATATATTCAGGAAAAAACGCATACGCCCTTTTTGGCCAACCAAGCAAGCTTGCAAAGGAAATCTGCACTACAATGAAGTCTCACTTCCCCCCGGTCAAAAGGGCCATCTGAAAAAAGTGTAAAATCCAGAAAGTCAGGACAGGCCATGGAGAACTGGGAGCCTTGTTATGCTGATGGGCGGGATGTAAATTGCCAACAGACACTGGGGAGAAGTGTATGGTGTTTCCTGAAACATCTAAAAAACAAAGCAACAGAGCCTAGGGCACTTCCACTTATGGTCCTATAGCTTAGGGAAATTAAAATCAAAAAGATACAGCCACCCCAATGTTTGGGACGCCTCTGTTTACAAGAACCTCGTTTACCATACAAGTTCAATATCACAGAAAGTGAAAAATGGATAAAGAACTTGTGGTACTTACGTACAATGCAGTATCACTCAGCAGTGAAATCTATGTCATCAGGCCCGTAGCAGCACAATGAGTGGATTCAGGTACGATGATTCTAACTGAAATAAGTCACACAGAAAAAGAAACATCATAAGATATCAGTAATACACGGAATGTAAACTTGGCTACACAGGAACTGAATTACAGAACAGAACAGGGTCTCAAATTTAGAAAACCAACTTATGCTTGTTTAAGGGTAAAGGTGAGTTGGGGTGCTGCATAAAACCAGAGATTGAAATGAGCACTTAAGCCAAATATGGAATAGACAAGAGCTACTCCTTGCTCAACGAAATGGACTCAACACCGCATATTAAACGCCTAAGAATGTACCTGACTCTTAAGTATCTTAAAACCTATGGATTGCTATGTCTCCCAAAGAGAATCAAGCATGTGTACAGGGACATAAACGCAGCAGTGATAGGATTGGAGAGGTTCGGTGAGCAAATGAAGACCCTTTGAAGTCATATTGCATGGTACCCATTCCACGGGTTTCAACTACCCAGGTTTAAGGTATTCTTCCTTCAGCTAAAACATGCATGTGGAACCTAGAGTATGATCAACCATGTGATCGGGAGACGTGTTCAAATATGTCTCAGTTTTCGTACCCTGGTACTCGGGTGCAACATTCCAGACGCTTTACTAACACTCTCCCGACTTGGAGAGTCAGTCCCTTTAACCTCCTGTTTGGCCCAGTTTGCAATTTCTGCGGAAGATGAACAGGAATAGCGAGAACCAAAGAGAGACTAGCTGGAGGTGTCTGGACGGGCAAATTTAACTCTCATTTCCCACCAGGAAGAGGAAATAACCAAAGGCTCAGCGTGCCGTGCCGGAACCAGATTAGGGCCTGAAGCCATCCTGCGGTGTTGCGGCCAGCTCACAAGAAAACGAGTTGAAGAAAGGAGCTCAGGGGCACTGTAATTCACAAACCTGCAGAGTTATAAATGACAACTATCGTCCAAAAATATACTGAAGTAAGGCTGCCAAGAGGACTTGAAAGCGGGGCAGAATTGCAGGAAACCAATTTCAGGAGGTACACTGGAATTGCATTGAAAGCATAGGAAAAGAGGCAGAACGTCCACAATGATGCACTTGGCCAAAAAGGGCGTATGCGTTTTTTCCTGAATATATTCAGGAAAAAACGCATACGCCCTTTTTGGCCAACCAAGCAAGCTTGCAAAGGAAATCTGCACTACAATGAACTCTCACTTCCCCCCACCCCGGTCAAAAGGGCCATCTGAAAAAAGTGTAAAATCCAGAAAGGCAGGACAGGCCATGGAGAACTGGGAGCCTTGTTATGCTGATGGGCGGGATGTAAATTGCCAACAGACACTGGGGAGAAGTGTATGGTGTTTCCTGAAACATCTAAAAAACAAAGCAACAGAGCCTAGGGCACTTCCACTTATGGTCCTATAGCTTAGGGAAATTAAAATCAAAAAGATACAGCCACCCCAATGTTTGGGACGCCTCTGTTTACAAGAACCTCGTTTACCATACAAGTTCAATATCACAGAAAGTGAAAAATGGATAAAGAACTTGTGGTACTTACGTACAATGCAGTATCACTCAGCAGTGAAATCTATGTCATCAGGCCCGTAGCAGCACAATGAGTGGATTCAGGTACGATGATTCTAACTGAAATAAGTCACACAGAAAAAGAAACATCATAAGATATCAGTAATACACGGAATGTAAACTTGGCTACACAGGAACTGAATTACAGAACAGAACAGGGTCTCAAATTTAGAAAACCAACTTATGCTTGTTTAAGGGTAAAGGTGAGTTGGGGTGCTGCATAAAACCAGAGATTGAAATGAGCACAGATAAAGTTCCTTAAGCCAAATATGGAATAGACAAGAGCTACTCCTTGCTCAACGAAATGGACTCAACACCGCATATTAAACGCCTAAGAATGTACCTGACTCTTAAGTATCTTAAAACCTATGGATTGCTATGTCTCCGAAAGAGAATCAAGCATGTGTACAGGGACATAAACGCAGCAGTGATAGGATTGGAGAGGTTCGGTGAGCAAATGAAGACCCTTTGAAGTCATATTGCATGGTACCCATTCCACGGGTTTCAACTACCCAGGTTTAAGGTATTCTTCCTTCAGCTAAAACATGCATGTGGAACCTAGAGTATGATCAACCATGTGATCGGGAGACGTGTTCAAATATGTCTCAGTTTTCGTACCCTGGTACTCGGGTGCAACATTCCAGACGCTTTACTAACACTCTCCCGACTTGGAGAGTCAGCGCCTTTAACCTCCTGTTTGGCCCAGTTTGCAATTTCTGCGGAAGATGAACAGGAATAGCGAGAACCAATGAGAGACTAGCTGGAGGTTTCTGGACGGGCAAATTTAACTCTCATTTCCCACCAGGAAGAGGAATTAACCAAAGGCTCAGCGTGCCGTGCCGGAACCAGATTAGGGCCTGAAGCCATCCTGCGGTGTTGCGGCCAGCTCACAAGAAAACGAGTTGAAGAAAGGAGCTCAGGGGCACTGTAATTCACAAACCTGCAGAGTTATAAATGACAACTATCGTCCAAAAATATACTGAAGTAAGGCTGCCAAGAGGACTTGAAAGCGGGGCAGAATTGCAGGAAACCGATTTCAGGAGGTAGACTGGAATTGCATTGAAAGCATAGGAAAAGAGGCAGAACGTCCACAATGATGCACTTGGCCAAAAAGGGCGTATGCGTTTTTTCCTGAATATATTCAGGAAAAAACGCATACGCCCTTTTTGGCCAACCAAGCAAGCTTGCAAAGGAAATCTGCACTACAATGAAGTCTCACTTCCCCCCGGTCAAAAGGGCCATCTGAAAAAAGTGTAAAATCCAGAAAGGCAGGACAGGCCATGGACAACTGGGAGCCTTGTTATGCTGATGGGCGGGATGTAAATTGCCAACAGACACTCGGGAGAAGTGTATGGTGTTTCCTGAAACATCTAAAAAACAAAGCAACAGAGCCTAGGGCACTTCCACTTATGGTCCTATAGCTTAGGGAAATTAAAATCAAAAAGATACAGCCACCCCAAAGTTTGGGACGCCTCTGTTTACAAGAACCTCGTTTACCGTACAAGTTCAACATCGCAGAAAGTGAAAAATGGAGAAAGAAGTTGTGGTATTTACTTACAAAGCAATATCACTCAGCAATGAAATCTATGTCATCAGGCCCGTAGCAGCACAATGAGTGGATTCAGGTACGATGATTCTAACTGAAATAAGTCACACAGAAAAAGAAACATCATAAGATATCAGTAATACACGGAATGTAAACTTGGCTACACAGGAACTGAATTACAGAACAGAACAGGGTCTCAAATTTAGAAAACCAACTTATGCTTGCTTAAGGGGAAAGGTGAGTTGGGGTGCTGCATAAAACCAGAGATTGAAATGAGCACAGATAAAGTTCCTTAAGCCAAATATGGAATAGACAAGAGCTACTCCTTGCTCAACGAAATGGACTCAACACCGCATATTAAACGCCTAAGAATGTACCTGACTCTTAAGTATCTTAAAACCTATGGATTGCTATGTCTCCGAAAGAGAATCAAGCATGTGTACAGGGACATAAACGCAGCAGTGATAGGATTGGAGAGGTTCGGTGAGCAAATGAAGACCCTTTGAAGTCATATTGCATGGTACCCATTCCACGGGTTTCAACTACCCAGGTTTAAGGTATTCTTCCTTCAGCTAAAACATGCATGTGGAACCTAGAGTATGATCAACCATGTGATCGGGAGACGTGTTCAAATATGTCTCAGTTTTCGTACCCTGGTACTCGGGTGCAACATTCCAGACGCTTTACTAACACTCTCCCGACTTGGAGAGTCAGTCCCTTTAACCTCCTGTTTGGCCCAGTTTGCAATTTCTGCGGAAGATGAACAGGAATAGCGAGAACCAAAGAGAGACTAGCTGGAGGTGTCTGGACGGGCAAATTTAACTCTCATTTCCCACCAGGAAGAGGAAATAACCAAAGGCTCAGCGTGCCGTGCCGGAACCAGATTAGGGCCTGAAGCCATCCTGCGGTGTTGCGGCCAACTCACAAGAAAACGAGTTGAAGAAAGGAGCTCAGGGGCACTGTAATTCACAAACCTGCAGAGTTATAAATGACAACTATCGTCCAAAAATATACTGAAGTAAGGCTGCCAAGAGGACTTGAAAGCGGGGCAGAATTGCAGGAAACCAATTTCAGGAGGTACACTGGAATTGCATTGAAAGCATAGGAAAAGAGGCAGAACGTCCACAATGATGCACTTGGCCAAAAAGGGCGTATGCGTTTTTTCCTGAATATATTCAGGAAAAAACGCATACGCCCTTTTTGGCCAACCAAGCAAGCTTGCAAAGGAAATCTGCACTACAATGAACTCTCACTTCCCCCCACCCCGGTCAAAAGGGCCATCTGAAAAAAGTGTAAAATCCAGAAAGGCAGGACAGGCCATGGAGAACTGGGAGCCTTGTTATGCTGATGGGCGGGATGTAAATTGCCAACAGACACTGGGGAGAAGTGTATGGTGTTTCCTGAAACATCTAAAAAACAAATCAACAGAGCCTAGGGCACTTCCACTTATGGTCCTATAGCTTAGGGAAATTAAAATCAAAAAGATACAGCCACCCCAATGTTTGGGACGCCTCTGTTTACAAGAACCTCGTTTACCATACAAGTTCAATATCACAGAAAGTGAAAAATGGATAAAGAACTTGTGGTACTTACGTACAATGCAGTATCACTCAGCAGTGAAATCTATGTCATCAGGCCCGTAGCAGCACAATGAGTGGATTCAGGTACGATGATTCTAACTGAAATAAGTCACACAGAAAAAGAAACATCATAAGATATCAGTAATACACGGAATGTAAACTTGGCTACACAGGAACTGAATTACAGAACAGAACAGGGTCTCAAATTTAGAAAACCAACTTATGCTTGTTTAAGGGTAAAGGTGAGTTGGGGTGCTGCATAAAACCAGAGATTGAAATGAGCACAGATAAAGTTCCTTAAGCCAAATATGGAATAGACAAGAGCTACTCCTTGCTCAACGAAATGGACTCAACACCGCATATTAAACGCCTAAGAATGTACCTGACTCTTAAGTATCTTAAAACCTATGGATTGCTATGTCTCCGAAAGAGAATCAAGCATGTGTACAGGGACATAAACGCAGCAGTGATAGGATTGGAGAGGTTCGGTGAGCAAATGAAGACCCTTTGAAGTCATATTGCATGGTACCCATTCCACGGGTTTCAACTACCCAGGTTTAAGGTATTCTTCCTTCAGCTAAAACATGCATGTGGAACCTAGAGTATGATCAACCATGTGATCGGGAGACGTGTTCAAATATGTCTCAGTTTTCGTACCCTGGTACTCGGGTGCAACATTCCAGACGCTTTACTAACACTCTCCCGACTTGGAGAGTCAGCGCCTTTAACCTCCTGTTTGGCCCAGTTTGCAATTTCTGCGGAAGATGAACAGGAATAGCGAGAACCAATGAGAGACTAGCTGGAGGTTTCTGGACGGGCAAATTTAACTCTCATTTCCCACCAGGAAGAGGAATTAACCAAAGGCTCAGCGTGCCGTGCCGGAACCAGATTAGGGCCTGAAGCCATCCTGCGGTGTTGCGGCCAGCTCACAAGAAAACGAGTTGAAGAAAGGAGCTCAGGGGCACTGTAATTCACAAACCTGCAGAGTTATAAATGACAACTATCGTCCAAAAATATACTGAAGTAAGGCTGCCAAGAGGACTTGAAAGCGGGGCAGAATTGCAGGAAACCGATTTCAGGAGGTAGACTGGAATTGCATTGAAAGCATAGGAAAAGAGGCAGAACGTCCACAATGATGCACTTGGCCAAAAAGGGCGTATGCGTTTTTTCCTGAATATATTCAGGAAAAAACGCATACGCCCTTTTTGGCCAACCAAGCAAGCTTGCAAAGGAAATCTGCACTACAATGAAGTCTCACTTCCCCCCGGTCAAAAGGGCCATCTGAAAAAAGTGTAAAATCCAGAAAGGCAGGACAGGCCATGGACAACTGGGAGCCTTGTTATGCTGATGGGCGGGATGTAAATTGCCAACAGACACTCGGGAGAAGTGTATGGTGTTTCCTGAAACATCTAAAAAACAAAGCAACAGAGCCTAGGGCACTTCCACTTATGGTCCTATAGCTTAGGGAAATTAAAATCAAAAAGATACAGCCACCCCAAAGTTTGGGACGCCTCTGTTTACAAGAACCTCGTTTACCGTACAAGTTCAACATCGCAGAAAGTGAAAAATGGAGAAAGAAGTTGTGGTATTTACTTACAAAGCAATATCACTCAGCAATGAAATCTATGTCATCAGGCCCGTAGCAGCACAATGAGTGGATTCAGGTACGATGATTCTAACTGAAATAAGTCACACAGAAAAAGAAACATCATAAGATATCAGTAATACACGGAATGTAAACTTGGCTACACAGGAACTGAATTACAGAACAGAACAGGGTCTCAAATTTAGAAAACCAACTTATGCTTGCTTAAGGGGAAAGGTGAGTTGGGGTGCTGCATAAAACCAGAGATTGAAATGAGCACAGATAAAGTTCCTTAAGCCAAATATGGAATAGACAAGAGCTACTCCTTGCTCAACGAAATGGACTCAACACCGCATATTAAACGCCTAAGAATGTACCTGACTCTTAAGTATCTTAAAACCTATGGATTGCTATGTCTCCGAAAGAGAATCAAGCATGTGTACAGGGACATAAACGCAGCAGTGATAGGATTGGAGAGGTTCGGTGAGCAAATGAAGACCCTTTGAAGTCATATTGCATGGTACCCATTCCACGGGTTTCAACTACCCAGGTTTAAGGTATTCTTCCTTCAGCTAAAACATGCATGTGGAACCTAGAGTATGATCAACCATGTGATCGGGAGACGTGTTCAAATATGTCTCAGTTTTCGTACCCTGGTACTCGGGTGCAACATTCCAGACGCTTTACTAACACTCTCCCGACTTGGAGAGTCAGTCCCTTTAACCTCCTGTTTGGCCCAGTTTGCAATTTCTGCGGAAGATGAACAGGAATAGCGAGAACCAAAGAGAGACTAGCTGGAGGTGTCTGGACGGGCAAATTTAACTCTCATTTCCCACCAGGAAGAGGAAATAACCAAAGGCTCAGCGTGCCGTGCCGGAACCAGATTAGGGCCTGAAGCCATCCTGCGGTGTTGCGGCCAACTCACAAGAAAACGAGTTGAAGAAAGGAGCTCAGGGGCACTGTAATTCACAAACCTGCAGAGTTATAAATGACAACTATCGTCCAAAAATATACTGAAGTAAGGCTGCCAAGAGGACTTGAAAGCGGGGCAGAATTGCAGGAAACCAATTTCAGGAGGTACACTGGAATTGCATTGAAAGCATAGGAAAAGAGGCAGAACGTCCACAATGATGCACTTGGCCAAAAAGGGCGTATGCGTTTTTTCCTGAATATATTCAGGAAAAAACGCATACGCCCTTTTTGGCCAACCAAGCAAGCTTGCAAAGGAAATCTGCACTACAATGAACTCTCACTTCCCCCCACCCCGGTCAAAAGGGCCATCTGAAAAAAGTGTAAAATCCAGAAAGGCAGGACAGGCCATGGAGAACTGGGAGCCTTGTTATGCTGATGGGCGGGATGTAAATTGCCAACAGACACTGGGGAGAAGTGTATGGTGTTTCCTGAAACATCTAAAAAACAAAGCAACAGAGCCTAGGGCACTTCCACTTATGGTCCTATAGCTTAGGGAAATTAAAATCAAAAAGATACAGCCACCCCAATGTTTGGGACGCCTCTGTTTACAAGAACCTCGTTTACCATACAAGTTCAATATCACAGAAAGTGAAAAATGGATAAAGAACTTGTGGTACTTACGTACAATGCAGTATCACTCAGCAGTGAAATCTATGTCATCAGGCCCGTAGCAGCACAATGAGTGGATTCAGGTACGATGATTCTAACTGAAATAAGTCACACAGAAAAAGAAACATCATAAGATATCAGTAATACACGGAATGTAAACTTGGCTACACAGGAACTGAATTACAGAACAGAACAGGGTCTCAAATTTAGAAAACCAACTTATGCTTGTTTAAGGGTAAAGGTGAGTTGGGGTGCTGCATAAAACCAGAGATTGAAATGAGCACTTAAGCCAAATATGGAATAGACAAGAGCTACTCCTTGCTCAACGAAATGGACTCAACACCGCATATTAAACGCCTAAGAATGTACCTGACTCTTAAGTATCTTAAAACCTATGGATTGCTATGTCTCCGAAAGAGAATCAAGCATGTGTACAGGGACATAAACGCAGCAGTGATAGGATTGGAGAGGTTCGGTGAGCAAATGAAGACCCTTTGAAGTCATATTGCATGGTACCCATTCCACGGGTTTCAACTACCCAGGTTTAAGGTATTCTTCCTTCAGCTAAAACATGCATGTGGAACCTAGAGTATGATCAACCATGTGATCGGGAGACGTGTTCAAATATGTCTCAGTTTTCGTACCCTGGTACTCGGGTGCAACATTCCAGACGCTTTACTAACACTCTCCCGACTTGGAGAGTCAGTCCCTTTAACCTCCTGTTTGGCCCAGTTTGCAATTTCTGCGGAAGATGAACAGGAATAGCGAGAACCAAAGAGAGACTAGCTGGAGGTGTCTGGACGGGCAAATTTAACTCTCATTTCCCACCAGGAAGAGGAAATAACCAAAGGCTCAGCGTGCCGTGCCGGAACCAGATTAGGGCCTGAAGCCATCCTGCGGTGTTGCGGCCAGCTCACAAGAAAACGAGTTGAAGAAAGGAGCTCAGGGGCACTGTAATTCACAAACCTGCAGAGTTATAAATGACAACTATCGTCCAAAAATATACTGAAGTAAGGCTGCCAAGAGGACTTGAAAGCGGGGCAGAATTGCAGGAAACCAATTTCAGGAGGTACACTGGAATTGCATTGAAAGCATAGGAAAAGAGGCAGAACGTCCACAATGATGCACTTGGCCAAAAAGGGCGTATGCGTTTTTTCCTGAATATATTCAGGAAAAAACGCATACGCCCTTTTTGGCCAACCAAGCAAGCTTGCAAAGGAAATCTGCACTACAATGAACTCTCACTTCCCCCCACCCCGGTCAAAAGGGCCATCTGAAAAAAGTGTAAAATCCAGAAAGGCAGGACAGGCCATGGAGAACTGGGAGCCTTGTTATGCTGATGGGCGGGATGTAAATTGCCAACAGACACTGGGGAGAAGTGTATGGTGTTTCCTGAAACATCTAAAAAACAAAGCAACAGAGCCTAGGGCACTTCCACTTATGGTCCTATAGCTTAGGGAAATTAAAATCAAAAAGATACAGCCACCCCAATGTTTGGGACGCCTCTGTTTACAAGAACCTCGTTTACCATACAAGTTCAATATCACAGAAAGTGAAAAATGGATAAAGAACTTGTGGTACTTACGTACAATGCAGTATCACTCAGCAGTGAAATCTATGTCATCAGGCCCGTAGCAGCACAATGAGTGGATTCAGGTACGATGATTCTAACTGAAATAAGTCACACAGAAAAAGAAACATCATAAGATATCAGTAATACACGGAATGTAAACTTGGCTACACAGGAACTGAATTACAGAACAGAACAGGGTCTCAAATTTAGAAAACCAACTTATGCTTGTTTAAGGGTAAAGGTGAGTTGGGGTGCTGCATAAAACCAGAGATTGAAATGAGCACAGATAAAGTTCCTTAAGCCAAATATGGAATAGACAAGAGCTACTCCTTGCTCAACGAAATGGACTCAACACCGCATATTAAACGCCTAAGAATGTACCTGACTCTTAAGTATCTTAAAACCTATGGATTGCTATGTCTCCGAAAGAGAATCAAGCATGTGTACAGGGACATAAACGCAGCAGTGATAGGATTGGAGAGGTTCGGTGAGCAAATGAAGACCCTTTGAAGTCATATTGCATGGTACCCATTCCACGGGTTTCAACTACCCAGGTTTAAGGTATTCTTCCTTCAGCTAAAACATGCATGTGGAACCTAGAGTATGATCAACCATGTGATCGGGAGACGTGTTCAAATATGTCTCAGTTTTCGTACCCTGGTACTCGGGTGCAACATTCCAGATGCTTTACTAACACTCTCCCGACTTGGAGAGTCAGCGCCTTTAACCTCCTGTTTGGCCCAGTTTGCAATTTCTGCGGAAGATGAACAGGAATAGCGAGAACCAATGAGAGACTAGCTGGAGGTTTCTGGACGGGCAAATTTAACTCTCATTTCCCACCAGGAAGAGGAATTAACCAAAGGCTCAGCGTGCCGTGCCGGAACCAGATTAGGGCCTGAAGCCATCCTGCGGTGTTGCGGCCAGCTCACAAGAAAACGAGTTGAAGAAAGGAGCTCAGGGGCACTGTAATTCACAAACCTGCAGAGTTATAAATGACAACTATCGTCCAAAAATATACTGAAGTAAGGCTGCCAAGAGGACTTGAAAGCGGGGCAGAATTGCAGGAAACCGATTTCAGGAGGTAGACTGGAATTGCATTGAAAGCATAGGAAAAGAGGCAGAACGTCCACAATGATGCACTTGGCCAAAAAGGGCGTATGCGTTTTTTCCTGAATATATTCAGGAAAAAACGCATACGCCCTTTTTGGCCAACCAAGCAAGCTTGCAAAGGAAATCTGCACTACAATGAAGTCTCACTTCCCCCCCACCCCGGTCAAAAGGGCCATCTGAAAAAAGTGTAAAATCCAGAAAGGCAGGACAAGCCATGGAGAACTGGGAGCCTTGTTATGCTGATGGGTGGGATGTAAACTGCCAACAGACACTCGGGAGAAGTGTATGGTGTTTCCTGAAATATCGAAAAAACAAAGCAACAGAGCCTAGGGCACTTGCACTTATGGTCCTATAGCTTAGGGAAATTAAAATCAAAAAGATACAGCCACCCCAATGTTTGGGACGCCTCTGTTTACAAGAACCTCGTTTACCGTACAAGTTCAATATCACAGAAAGTGAAAAATGGATAAAGAACTTGTGGTACTTACGTACAATGCAGTATCACTCAGCAGTGAAATCTATGTCATCAGGCCCGTAGCAGCACAATGAGTGGATTCAGGTACGATGATTCTAACTGAAATAAGTCACACAGAGAAAGAAACATCATAAGATATCAGTAATACACGGAATGTAAACTTGGCTACACAGGAACTGAATTACAGAACAGAACAGGGTCTCAAATTTAGAAAACCAACTTATGCTTGTTTAAGGGTAAAGGTGAGTTGGGGTGCTGCATAAAACCAGAGATTGAAATGCGCACAGATAAAGTTCCTTAAGCCAAATATGAAATAGACAAGAGCTACTCCTTGCTCAACGAAATGGACTCAACACCGCATATTAAACGCCTAAGAATGTACCTGACTCTTAAGTATCTTAAAACCTATGGATTGCTATGTCTCCGAAAGAGAATCAAGCATGTGTACAGGGACATAAACGCAGCAGTGATAGGATTGGAGAGGTTCGGTGAGCAAATGAAGACCCTTTGAAGTCATATTGCATGGTACCCATTCCACGGGTTTCAACTACCCAGGTTTAAGGTATTCTTCCTTCAGCTAAAACATGCATGTGGAACCTAGAGTATGATCAACCATGTGATCGGGAGACGTGTTCAAATATGTCTCAGTTTTCGTACCCTGGTACTCGGGTGCAACATTCCAGACGCTTTACTAACACTCTCCCGACTTGGAGAGTCTGTCCCTTTAACCTCCTGTTTGGCCCAGTTTGCAATTTCTGCGGAAGATGAACAGGAATAGCGAGAACCAATGAGAGACTAGCTGGAGGTGTCTGGACGGGCAAATTTAACTCTCATTTCCCAACAGGAAGAGGAACTAACCAAAGGCTCAGCGTGCCGTGCCGGAACCAGATTAGGGCCTGAAGCCATCCTGCGGTGTTGCGGCCAGCTCACAAGAAAACGAGTTGAAGAAAGGAGCTCAGGGGCACTGTAATTCACAAACCTGCAGAGTTATAAATGACAACTATCGTCCAAAAATATACTGAAGTAAGGCTGCCAAGAGGACTTGAAAGCGGGGCAGAATTGCAGGAAACCGATTTCAGGAGGTAGACTGGAATTGCATTGAAAGCATAGGAAAAGAGGCAGAACGTCCACAATGATGCACTTGGCCAAAAAGGGCGTATGCGTTTTTTCCTGAATATATTCAGGAAAAAACGCATACGCCCTTTTTGGCCAACCAAGCAAACTTGCAAAGGAAATCTGCACTACAATGAAGTCTCACTTCCCCACCACCCCGGTCAAAAGGGCCATCTGAAAAAAGTGTAAAATCCAGAAAGGCAGGACAGGCCATGGAGAACTGGGAGCCTTGTTATGCTGATGGGCGGGATGTAAACTGCCAACAGACACTCGGGAGAAGTGTATGGTGTTTCCTGAAACATCTAAAAAACAAAGCAACAGAGCCTAGGGCACTTCCACTTATGGTCCTATAGCTTAGGGAAATTAAAATCAAAAAGGTACAGCCACCCCAATGTTTGGGACGCCTCTGTTTACAAGAACCTCGTTTACCGTACAAGTTCAATATCACAGAAAGTGAAAAATGGATAAAGAACTTGTGGTACTTACGTACAATGCAGTATCACTCAGCAGTGAAATCTATGTCATCAGGCCCGTAGCAGCACAATGAGTGGATTCAGGTACGATGATTCTAACTGAAATAAGTCACACAGAGAAAGAAACATCATAAGATATCAGTAATACACGGAATGTAAACTTGGCTACACAGGAACTGAATTACAGAACAGAACAGGGTCTCAAATTTAGAAAACCAACTTATGCTTGTTTAAGGGTAAAGGTGAGTTGGGGTGCTGCATAAAACCAGAGATTGAAATGAGCACAGATAAAGTTCCTTAAGCCAAATATGGAATAGACAAGAACTACTCCTTGCTCAACGAAATGGACTCAACACCACATATTAAACGCCTAAGAATGTACCTGACTCTTAAGTATCTTAAAACCTATGGATTGCTATGTCTCCGAAAGAGAATCAAGCATGTGTACAGGGACATAAACGCAGCAGTGATAGGATTGGAGAGGTTCGGTGAGCAAATGAAGACCCTTTGAAGTCATATTGCATGGTACCCATTCCACGGGTTTCAACTACCCAGGTTTAAGGTATTCTTCCTTCAGCTAAAACATGCATGTGGAACCTAGAGTATGATCAACCATGTGATCGGGAGACGTGTTCAAATATGTCTCAGTTTTCGTACCCTGGTACTCGGGTGCAACATTCCAGACGCTTTACTAACACTCTCCCGACTTGGAGAGTCTGTCCCTTTAACCTCCTGTTTGGCCCAGTTTGCAATTTCTGCGGAAGATGAACAGGAATAGCGAGAACCAATGAGAGACTAGCTGGAGGTGTCTGGACGGGCAAATTTAACTCTCATTTCCCACCAGGAAGAGGAAATAACCAAAGGCTCAGCGTGCTGTGCCGGAACCAGATTAGGGCCTGAAGCCATCCTGCGGTGTTGCGGCCAGCTCACAAGAAAGCGAGTTGAAGAAAGGAGCTCAGGGGCACTGTAATTCACAAACCTGCAGAGTTATAAATGACAGCTATCGTCCAAAAATATACTGAAGTAAGGCTGCCAAGAGGACTTGAAAGCGGGGCAGAATTGCAAGAAACCGATTTCAGGAGGTAGACTGGAATTGCATTGAAAGCATAGGAAAAGAGGCAGAACGTCCACAATGATGCACTTGGCCAAAAAGGGCGTATGCGTTTTTTCCTGAATATATTCAGGAAAAAACGCATACGCCCTTTTTGGCCAACCAAGCAAGCTTGCAAAGGAAATCTGCACTACAATGAAGTCTCACTTCCCCCCGGTCAAAAGGGCCATCTGAAAAAAGTGTAAAATCCAGAAAGGCAGGACAGGCCATGGACAACTGGGAGCCTTGTTATGCTGATGGGCGGGATGTAAATTGCCAACAGACACTCGGGAGAAGTGTATGATGTTTCCTGAAACATCTGAAAAACAAAGCAACAGAGCCTAGGGCACTTCCACTTATGGTCCTATAGCTTAGGGAAATTAAAATCAAAAAGACACAGCCACCCCAAAGTTTGGGACGCCTCTGTTTACAAGAACCTCGTTTACAGTACAAGTTCAACATCGCAGAAAGTGAAAAATGGATAAAGAACATGTGGTATTTACTCACAAAGCAATATCACTCAGCAATGAAATCTATGTCATCAGGCCCTTAGCAGCACAATGAGTAGATTCAGGTATGATGATTCTAACTGAAATAAGTCACACAGAAAAAGAAACATCATAAGATATCACTAATACACGGAATGTAAACTTGGCTACACAGGAACTGAATTACAGAACAGAACAGGGTCTCAAATTTAGAAAACCAACTTATGCTTGCTTAAGGGTAAAGGTGAGTTGGGGTGCTGCATAAAAACAGAGATTGAAACGAGCACAGATAAAGTTTCTTAAGCCAAATATGGAATAGACAAGAGCTACTCCTTGCTCAACGAAATGGACTCAACACCGCATATTAAACGCCTAAGAATGTACCTGACTAGTAAGTATCTTAAAACCTATGGATTGCTATGTCTCCGAAAGAGAATCAAGCATGTGTACAGGGGCATAAACGCAGCAGTGATAGGATTGGAGAGGTTCGGTGAGCAAATGAAGACCCTTTGAAGTCATATTGCATGGTACCCATTCCACGGGTTTCAACTACCCAGGTTTAAGGTATTCTTCCTTCAGCTAAAACATGCATGTGGAACCTAGAGTATGATCAACCATGTGATCGGGAGACGTGTTCAAATATGTCTCAGTTTTCGTACCCTGGTACTCGGGTGCATCATTCCAGACGCTTTACTAACACTCTCCCGTCTTGGAGAGTCCGTCCCTTTAATCTCCTGTTTGGCCCAGTTTGCAATTTCTGCGGAAGATGAACAGGAATAGCGAGAACCAATGAGAGACTAGCTGGAGGTGTCTGGACGGGCAAATTTAACTCTCATTTCCCACCAGGAAGAGGAATTAACGAAAGGCTCAGCGTGCCGTGCCGGAACCAGATTAGGGCCTGAAGCCATCCTGCGGTGTTGCGGCCAGGTCACAAGAAAGCGAGTTGAAGAAAGGAGCTCAGGGGCACTGTAATTCACAAACCTGCAGAGTTATAAATGACAGCTATCGTCCAAAAATATACTGAAGTAAGGCTGCCAAGAGGACTTGAAAGCGGGGCAGAATTGCAGGAAACCGATTTCAGGAGGTAGACTGGAATTGCTTTGAAAGCATAGGAAAAGAGGCAGAACGTCCACAATGATGCACTTGGCCAAAAAGGGCATATGCGTTTTTTCCTGAATATATTCAGGAAAAAACGCATACGCCCTTTTTGGCCAACCAAGCAAGCTTGCAAAGGAAATCTGCACTACAATGAAGTCTCACTTCCCCCCAGTCAAAAGGGCCATCTGAATAAAGTGTAAAATCCAGAAAGGCAGGACAGGCCATGGAGAACTGGGAGCCTTGTTATGCTGATGGGCGGGATGTAAATTGCCAACAGACACTCAGGAGAAGTGTATGGTGTTTCCTGAAACATCTAAAAAACAAAGCAACAGAGCCTAGGGCACTTCCACTTATGGTCCTATAGCTTAGGGAAATTAAAATCAAAAAGACACAGCCACCCCAAAGTTTGGGACGCCTCTGTTTACAAGAACCTCGTTTACCGTACAAGTTCAATATCACAGAAAGTGAAAAATGGATAAAGAACTTGTGGTACTTACGTACAATGCAGTATCACTCAGCAATGAAATCTATGTCATCAGGCCCGTAGCAGCATAATGAGTGGATTCAGGTACGATGATTCTCACTGAAATAAGTCACACAGAAAAAGAAACATTATAAGATATCACTAATACACGGAATGTAAACTTGGCTACACAGGAACTGAATTTCAAAACAGAACAGGGTCTCAAATTTAGAAAACCAACTTATGCTTGCTTAAGGGGAAAGGTGAGTAGGGGTGCTGCATTAAACCAGAGATTGAAATGAGCACAGATAAAGTTCCTTAAGCCAAATATGGACTAGAAAAGAGCTACTCCTTGCTCAACGAAATGGACTCAACACCCCATATTAAACGCCTAAGAATGTACCTGACTAGTAAGTATCTTAAAACCTATGGATTGCTATGTCTCCAAAAGAGAATCAAGCGTGTGTACAGGGGCATAAATGCAGCAGTGATAGGATTGGAGAGGTTCGGTGAGCAAATGAAGACCCTTTGAAGTCATATTGCATGGTACCCATTCCACGGGTTTCAACTACCCAGGTTTAAGGTATTCTTCCTTCAGCTAAAACATGCATGTGGAACCTAGAGTATGATCAACCATGTGATCGGGAGACGTGTTCAAATATGTCTCAGTTTTCGTACCCTGGTACTCGGGTGCAACATTCCAGACGCTTTACTAACACTCTCCCGTCTTGGAGAGTCCGTCCCTTTAATCTCCTGTTTGGCCCAGTTTGCAATTTCTGCGGAAGATGAACAGGAATAGCGAGAACCAATGAGAGACTAGCTGGAGGTGTCTGGACGGGCAAATTTAACTCTCATTTCCCACCAGGAAGAGGAATTAACCAAAGGCTCAGCGTGCCGTGCCGGAACCAGATTAGGGCCTGAAGCCATCCTGCGGTGTTGCGGCCAGGTCACAAGAAAGCGAGTTGAAGAAAGGAGCTCAGGGGCACTGTAATTCACAAACCTGCAGAGTTATAAATGACAGCTATCGTCCAAAAATATACTGAAGTAAGGCTGCCAAGAGGACTTGAAAGCGGGGCAGAATTGCAGGAAACCGATTTCAGGAGGTAGACTGGAATTGCTTTGAAAGCATAGGAAAAGAGGCAGAACGTCCACAATGATGCACTTGGCCAAAAAGGGCGTATGCGTTTTTTCCTGAATATATTCAGGAAAAAACGCATACGCCCTTTTTGGCCAACCAAGCAAGCTTGCAAAGGAAATCTGCACTACAATGAAGTCTCACTTCCCCCCAGTCAAAAGGGCCATCTGAATAAAGTGTAAAATCCAGAAAGGCAGGACAGGCCATGGAGAACTGGGAGCCTTGTTATGCTGATGGGCGGGATGTAAATTGCCAACAGACACTCGGGAGAAGTGTATGGTGTTTCCTGAAACATCTAAAAAACAAAGCAACACAGCCTAGGGCACTTCCACTTATGGTCCTATAGCTTAGGGAAATTAAAATCAAAAAGACACAGCCACCCCAAAGTTTGGGACGCCTCTGTTTACAAGAACCTCGTTTACAGTACAAGTTCAACATCGCAGAAAGTGAAAAATGGATAAAGAAGGTGTGGTATTTACTCACAAAGCAATATCACTCAGCAATGAAATCTATGTCATCAGGCCCTTAGCAGCACAATGAGTGGATTCAGGTATGATGATTCTAACTGAAATAAGTCACACAGAAAAAGAAACATCATAAGATATCAGTAATACACGGAATGTAAACTTGGCTACACAGGAACTGAATTACAGAACAGAACAGGGTCTCAAATTTAGAAAACCAACTTATGCTTGCTTAAGGGGAAAGGTGAGTTGGGGTGCTGCATAAAACCAGAGATTGAAACGAGCACAGATAAAGTTCCTTAAGCCAAATATGGAATAGACAAGAGCTACTCCTTGCTCAACGAAATGGACTCAACACCGCATATTAAACGCCTAAGAATGTACCTGACTAGTAATTATCTTAAAACCTATGGATTGCTATGTCTCCAAAAGAGAATCAAGCATGTGTACAGGGGCATAAACGCAGCAGTGATAGGATTGGAGAGGTTCGGTGAGCAAATGAAGGCCCTTTGAAGTCATATTGCATGGTACCCATTCCACGGGTTTCAACTACCCAGGTTTAAGGTATTCTTCCTTCAGCTAAAACATGCATGTGGAACCTAGAGTATGATCAACCATGTGATCGGGAGACGTGTTCAAATATGTCTCAGTTTTCGTACCCTGGTACTCGGGTGCAACATTCCAGACGCTTTACTAACACTCTCCCGACTTGTAGAGTCCGTCCCTTTAATCTCCTGTCTGGCCCAGTTTGCAATTTCTGCGGAAGATGAACAGGAATAGCGAGAACCAATGAGAGACTAGCTGGACGTGTCTGGACGGGCAAATTTAACTCTCATTTCCCACCAGGAAGAGGAATTAACCAAAGGCTCAGCGTGCCGTGCCGGAACCAGATTAGGGCCTGAAGCCATCCTGCGGTGTTGCGGCCAGGTCACAAGAAAGCGAGTTGAAGAAAGGAGCTCAGGGGCACTGTAATTCACAAACCTGCAGAGTTATAAATGACAGCTATCGTCCAAAAATATACTGAAGTAAGGCTGCCAAGAGGACTCGAAAGCGGGGCAGAATTGCAGGAAACCGATTTCAGGAGGTAGACTGGAATTGCTTTGAAAGCATAGGAAAAGAGGCAGAACGTCCACAATGATGCACTTGGCCAAAAAGGGCGTATGCGTTTTTTCCTGAATATATTCAGGAAAAAACGCATACGCCCTTTTTGGCCAACCAAGCAAGCTTGCAAAGGAAATCTGCACTACAATGAAGTCTCACTTCCCCCCGGTCAAAAGGGCCATCTGAAAAAAGTGTAAAATCCAGAAAGGCAGGACAGGCCATGGAGAACTGGGAGCCTTGTTATGCTGATGGGCGGGATGTAAATTGCCAACAGACACTCGGGAGAAGTGTATGGTGTTTCCTGAAACATCTAAAAAACAAAGCAACAGAGCCTAGGGCACTTCCACTTATGGTCCTATAGCTTAGGGAAATTAAAATCAAAAAGACACAGCCACCCCAAAGTTTGGGACGCCTCTGTTTACAAGAACCTCGTTTACAGTACAAGTTCAACATCGCAGAAAGTGAAAAATGGATAAAGAACATGTGGTATTTACTCACAAAGCAATATCACTCAGCAATGAAATCTATGTCATCAGGCCCTTAGCAGCACAATGACTAGATTCAGGTATGATGATTCTAACTGAAATAAGTCACACAGAAAAAGAAACATCATAAGATATCACTAATACACGGAATGTAAACTTGGCTACACAGGAACTGAATTACAGAACAGAACAGGGTCTCAAATTTAGAAAACCAACTTATGCTTGCTTAAGGGAAAAGGTGAGTTGGGTTGCTGCATAAAACCAGAGATTGAAACGAGCACAGATAAAGTTCCTTAAGCCATATATGGAATAGACAAGAGCTACTCCTTGCTCAACGAAATGGACTCAACACCGCATATTAAACGCCTAAGAATGTACCTGACTAGTAAGTATCTTAAAACCTATGGATTGCTATGTCTCCGAAAGAGAATCAAGCATGTGTACAGGGGCATAAACGCAGCAGTGATAGGATTGGAGAGGTTCGGTGAGCAAATGAAGACCCTTTGAAGTCATATTGCATGGTACCCATTCCACGGGTTTCAACTACCCAGGTTTAAGGTATTCTTCCTTCAGCTAAAACATGCATGTGGAACCTAGAGTATGATCAACCATGTGATCGGGAGACGTGTTCAAATATGTCTCAGTTTTCGTACCCTGGTACTCAGGTGCAACATTCCAGACGCTTTACTAACACTCTCCTGACTTGCAGAGTCCGTCCGTTTAATCTCCTGTTTGGCCCAGTTTGCAATTTCTGCGGAAGATGAGCAGGAATAGCGAGAACCAATGAGAGACTAGCTGGAGGTGTCTGGACGGGCAAATTTAACTCTCATTTCCCACCAGGAAGAGGAATTAACCAAAGGCTCAGCGTGCCGTGCCGGAACCAGATTAGGGCCTGAAGCCATCCTGCGGTGTTGCGGCCAGGTCACAAGAAAGCGAGTTGAAGAAAGGAGCTCAGGGGCACTGTAATTCACAAACCTGCAGAGTTATAAATGACAGCTATCGTCCAAAAATATACTGAAGTAAGGCTGCCAGAGGACTTGAAAGCGGGGCAGAATTGCAGGAAACCGATTTCAGGAGGTAGACTGGAATTGCTTTGAAAGCATAGGAAAAGAGGCAGAACGTCCACAATGATGCACTTGGCCAAAAAGGGCGTATGCGTTTTTTCCTGAATATATTCAGGAAAAAACGCATACGCCCTTTTTGGCCAACCAAGCAAGCTTGCAAAGGAAATCTGCACTACAATGAAGTCTCACTTCCCCCCGGTCAAAAGGGCCATCTGAAAAAAGTGTAAAATCCAGAAAGGCAGGACAGGCCATGGAGAACTGGGAGCCTTGTTATGCTGATGGGCGGGATGTAAATTGCCAACAGACACTCGGGAGAAGTGTATGGTGTTTCCTGAAACATCTAAAAAACAAAGCAACACAGCCTAGGGCACGTCCACTTATGGTCCTATAGCTTAGGGAAATTAAAATCAAAAAGACACAGCCACCCCAAAGTTTGGGACGCCTCTGTTTACAAGAACCTCGTTTACAGTACAAGTTCAACATCGCAGAAAGTGAAAAATGGATAAAGAAGGTGTGGTATTTACTCACAAAGCAATATCACTCAGCAATGAAATCTATGTCATCAGGCCCTTAGCAGCACAATGAGTGGATTCAGGTATGATGATTCTAACTGAAATAAGTCACACAGAAAAAGAAACATCATAAGATATCAGTAATACACGGAATGTAAACTTGGCTACACAGGAACTGAATTACAGAACAGAACAAGGTCTCAAATTTAGAAAACCAACTTATGCTTGCTTAAGGGTAAAGGGGAGTTGGGGTGCTGCATAAAACCAGAGATTGAAACGAGCACAGATAAAGTTCCTTAAGCCAAATATGGAATAGACAAGAGCTACTCCTTGCTCAACGAAATGGACTCAACACCGCATATTAAACGCCTAAGAATGTACCTGACTAGTAAGTATCTTAAAACCTATGGATTGCTATGTCTCCAAAAGAGAATCAAGCATGTGTACAGGGGCATAAACGCAGCAGTGATAGGATTGGAGAGGTTCAGTGAGCAAATGAAGACCCTTTGAAGTCATATTGCATGGTACCCATTCCACGGGTTTCAACTACCCAGGTTTAAGGTATTCTTCCTTCAGCTAAAACATGCATGTGGAACCTAGAGTATGATCAACCATGTGATCGGGAGACGTGTTCAAATATGTCTCAGTTTTCGTACCCTGGTACTCGGGTGCAACATTCCAGACGCTTTACTAACACTCTCCCGACTTGGAGAGTCCGTCCGTTTAATCTCCTGTTTGGCCCAGTTTGCAATTTCTGCGGAAGATGAACAGGAATAGCGAGAACCAATGAGAGACTAGCTGGAGGTGTCTGGACGGGCAAATTTAACTCTCATTTCCCACCAGGAAGAGGAATTAACCAAAGGCTCAGCGTGCCGTGCCGGAACCAGATTAGGGCCTGAAGCCATCCTGCGGTGTTGCGGCCAGGTCACAAGAAAGCGAGTTGAAGAAAGGAGCTCAGGGGCACTGTAATTCACAAACCTGCAGAGTTATAAATGACAGCTATCGTCCAAAAATATACTGAGGTAAGGCTGCCAAGAGGACTCGAAAGCGGGGCAGAATTGCAGGAAACCGATTTCAGGAGGTAGACTGGAATTGCTTTGAAAGCATAGGAAAAGAGGCAGAACGTCCACAATGATGCACTTGGCCAAAAAGGGCGTATGCGTTTTTTCCTGAATATATTCAGGAAAAAACGCATACGCCCTTTTTGGCCAACCAAGCAAGCTTGCAAAGGAAATCTGCACTACAATGAAGTCTCACTTCCCCCCGGTCAAAAGGGCCATCTGAATAAAGTGTAAAATCCAGAAAGGCAGGACAGGCCATGGAGAACTGGGAGCCTTGTTATGCTGATGGGCGGGATGTAAATTGCCAACAGACACTCGGGAGAAGTGTATGGTGTTTCCTGAAACATCTAAAAAACAAAGCAACAGAGCCTAGGGCACTTCCACTTATGGTCCTATAGCTTAGGGAAATTAAAAGCAAAAAGACACAGCCACCCCAAAGTTTGGGACGCCTCTGTTTACAAGAACCTCGTTTACAGTACAAGTTCAACATCGCAGAAAGTGAAAAATGGATAAAGAACTTGTGGTACTTACGTATAATGCAGTATCACTCAGCAATGAAATCTATGTCATCAGGCCCGTAGCAGCATAATGAGTGGATTCAGGTACGATGATTCTCACTGAAATAAGTCACACAGAAAAAGAAACATCATAAGATATCAGTAATACACGGAATGTAAACTTGGCTACACAGGAACTGAATTCCAAAACAGAACAGGGTCTCAAATTTAGAAAACCAACTTATGCTTGCTTAAGGGGAAAGGTGAGTTGGGGTGCTGCATAAAACCAGAGATTGAAATGAGCACAGAGAAAGTTCCTTAAGCCAAATATGGAATAGACAAGAGCTACTCCTTGCTCAACGAAATGGACTCAACACCCCATATTAAACGCCTAAGAATGTACCTGACTAGTAAGTATCTTAAAACCTATGGATTGCTATGTCTCCAAAAGAGAATCAAGCGTGTGTACAGGGGCATAAACGCAGCAGTGATAGGATTGGAGAGGTTCGGTGAGCAAATGAAGACCCTTTGAAGTCATATTGCATGGTACCCATTCCACGGGTCTCAACTCTCCAGGTTTAAGGTATTCTTCCTTCAGCTAAAACACGCATGTGGCACCCAGAGTATGATCAACCATGTGAATGGGAGACGTGTTCAAATATGTCTCAGTTTTCGTACCCTGGTACTCGGGTGCAACATTCCAGATGCTTTACTAACACTCTCCCCACTTGGAGAGTCCGTCCCTTTAATCTCCTGTTTGGTCCAGTTTGCAATTTCTGCGGAAGATGAACAGGAATAGCGAGAACCAATGAGAGACTAGCTGGAGGTGTCTGGCCGGGCAAATTTAACTCTCATTTCCCACCAGGAAGAGGAAATAACCAAAGGCTCAGCGTGCCGTGCCGGAACCAGATTAGGGCCTGAAGCCATCCTGCGGTGTTGCGGCCAGCTCAAAAGAAAGCGAGTTGAAGAAAGGAGATCAGGGGCACTGTAATTCACAAACCTGCAGAGTTATAAATGACAGCTATCGTCCAAAAATATACTGAAGTAAGGCTGCCAAGAGGACTTGAAAGCGGGGCAGAATTGCAGGAAACCGATTTCAGGAGGTAGACTGGAATTGCATTGAAAGCATAGGAAAAGAGGCAGAACGTCCACAATGATGCACTTGGCCAAAAAGGGCGTATGCGTTTTTTCCTGAATATATTCAGGAAAAAACGCATACGCCCTTTTTGGCCAACCAAGCAAGCTTGCAAAGGAAATCTGCACTACAATGAAGTCTCACTTCCTCCCGGTCAAAAGGGCCATCTGAAAAAAGTGTAAAATCCAGAAAGGCAGGACAGGCCATGGAGAACTGGGAGCCTTGTTATGCTGATGGGCGGGATGTAAATTGCCAACAGACACTCGGGAGAAGTGTATGGTGTTTCCTGAAACATCTAAACAACAAAGCAACAGAGCCTTGGGCACTTCCACTTATGGTCCTATAGCTTAGGGAAATTAAAATCAAAAAGACACAGCCACCCCAAAGTTTGGGATGCCTCTGTTTACAAGAACCTCGTTTACCGTACAAGTTCAATATCACAGAAAGTGAAAAATGGATAAAGAACTTGTGGTACTTACGTACAATGCAGTATCACTCAGCAATGAAATCTATGTCATCAGGCCCGTAGCAGCATAATGAGTGGATTCAGCTACGATGATTCTCACTGAAATAAGTCACACAGAAAAAGAAACATCATAAGATATCACTAATACACGGAATGTAAACTTGGCTACACAGGAACTGAATTCCAAAACAGAACAGGGTCTCAAATTTAGAAAACCAACTTATGCTTGCTTAAGGGGAAAGGTGAGTTGGGGTGCTGCATAAAACCAGAGATTGAAATGAGCACAGATAAAGTTCCTTAAGCCAAATATGGACTAGACAAGAGCTACTCCTTGCTCAATGAAATGGACTCAACACCCCATATTAAACGCCTAAGAATGTACCTGACTAGTAAGTATCTTAAAACCTATGGATTGCTATGTCTCCAAAAGAGAATCAAGCGTGTGTACAGGGGCATAAACGCAGCAGTGATAGGATTGGAGAGGTTCGGTGAGCAAATGAAGACCCTTTGAAGTCATATTGCATGGTACCCATTCCACGGGTCTCAACTCTCCAGGTTTAAGGTATTCTTCCTTCAGCTAAAACATGCATGTGGAACCCAGAGTATGATCAACCATGTGAACGGGAGACGTGTTCAAATATGTCTCAGTTTTTCTCCCCTGGTACTCGGGTGCAACATTCCAGACGCTTTACTAACACTCTCCCCACTTGGAGAGTCAGCGCCTTTAACCTCCTGTTTGGCCCAGTTTGCAATTTCTGCGGAAGATGAACAGGAATAGTGAGAACCAATGAGAGACTAGCAGGAGGTGTCTGGACGGGCAAATTTAACTCTCATTTCCCACCAGGAAGAGGAAATAACCAAAGGCTCAGCGTGCCGGGCCGGAACCAGATTAGGGCCTGAAGCCATCCTGCGGTGTTGCGGCCAGCTCAAAAGAAAGCGAGTTGAAGTAAGGAGCTCAGGGGCACTGTAATTCACAAACCTGCAGAGTTATAAATGACAGCTATCGTCCAAAAATATACTGAAGTAAGGCTGCCAAGAGGACTCGAAAGCGGGGCAGAATTGCAGGAAACCGATTTCAGGAGGTAGACTGGAATTGCATTGAAAGCATAGGAAAAGAGGCAGAACGTCCACAATGATGCACTTGGCCAAAAAGGGTGTATGCGTTTTTTCCTGAATATATTCAGGAAAAAACGCATACGCCCTTTTTGGCCAACCAAGCAAGCTTGCAAAGGAAATCTGCACTACAATGAAGTCTCACTTCCCCCCGGTCAAAAGGGCCATCTGAAAAAAGTGTAAAATCCAGAAAGTCAGGACAGGCCATGGAGAACTGGGAGCCTTGTTATGCTGATGGGCGGGATGTAAATTGCCAACAGACACTTGGGAGAAGTGTATGGTGTTTCCTGAAACATCTAAAAAACAAAGCAACAGAGCCTAGGGCACTTGCACTTATGGTCCTATAGCTTAGGGAAATTAAAATCAAAAACACACAGCCACCCCAAAGTTTGGGACGCCTCTGTTTACAAGAACCTCGTTTACAGTACAAGTTCAACATCGCAGAAAGTGAAAAATGGATAAAGAACATGTGGTATTTACTTACAAAGCAATATCACTCAGCAATGAAATCTATGTCATCAGGCCCTTAGCAGCACAATGAGTGGATACAGGTATGATGATTCTAACTGAAATAAGTCACACAGAAAAAGAAACATCATAAGATATCAGTAATACACGGAATGTAAACTTGGCTACACAGGAACTGAATTACAGAACAGAACAGGGTCTCAAATTTAGAAAACCAACTTATGCTTGCTTAAGGGGAAAGGTGAGTTGGGGTGCTGCATAAAACCAGAGATTGAAATGAGCACAGATAAAGTTCCTTAAGCCAAATATGGAATAGACAAGAGCTACTCCTTGCTCAACGAAATGGACTCAACACCGCATATTAAACGCCTAAGAATGTACCTGACTAGTAAGTATCTTAAAACCTATGGATTGCTATGTCTCCGAAAGAGAATCAAGCATGTGTACAGGCGCATAAACGCAGCAGTGATAGGATTGGAGAGGTTCGGTGAACAAATGAAGACCCTTTGAAGTCATATTGCATGGTACCCATTCCACGGGTCTCAACTCTCCAGGTTTAAGGTATTCTTCCTTCAGCTACAACATGCATGTGGAACCCAGAGTATAATCAACCGTGTGCATGGGAGACGTGTTCAAATATGTCTCAGTTTTTGTACCCTGGTACTCGGGTGCAACATTCCAGACGCTTTACTAACACTCTCCCCACTTGGAGAGTCAGCGCCTTTAACCTCCTGTTTGGCCCAGTTTTCAATTTCTGCGGAAGATGAACAGGAATAGGGAGAACCAATGAGAGACTAGCTGGAGGTGTCTGGCCGGGCAAATTTAACTCTCATTTCCCACCAGGAAGAGGAATTAACCAAAGGCTCAGCGTGCCGTGCCGGAACCAGATTAGGGCCTGAAGCCATCCTGCGGTGTTGCGGCCAGCTCAAAAGAAAGCGAGTTGAAGAAAGGAGCTCAGGGGCACTGTAATTCACAAACCTGCAGAGTTATAAATGACAGCTATCGTCCAAAAATATACTGAAGTAAGGCTGCCAAGAGGACTTGAAAGCGGGGCAGAATTGCAGGAAACCGATTTCAGGAGGTAGACTGGCATTGCATTGAAAGCATAGGAAAAGAGGCAGAACGTCCACAATGATGCACTTGGCCAAAAAGGGCGTATGCGTTTTTTCCTGAATATATTCAGGAAAAAACGCATACGCCCTTTTTGGCCAACCAAGCAAGCTTGCAAAGGAAATCTGCACTACAATGAAGTCTCACTTCCCCCCGGTCAAAAGGGCCATCTGAAAAAAGTGTAAAATCCAGAAAGGCAGGACAGGCCATGGAGAACTGGGAGCCTTGTTATGCTGATGGGCGGGATGTAAATTGCCAACAGACACTCGGGAGAAGTGTATGGTGTTTCCGGAAACATCTAAAAAACAAAGCAACAGAGCCTAGGGCACTTCCACTTATGGTCCTATAGCTTAGGGAAATTAAAATCAAAAAGACACAGCCACCCCAAAGTTTGGGATGCCTCTGTTTACAAGAACCTCGTTTACCGTACAAGTTCAATATCACAGAAAGTGAAAAATGGATAAAGAACTTGTGGTACTTACGTACAATGCAGTATCACTCAGCAATGAAATCTATGTCATCAGGCCCGTAGCAGCATAATGAGTGGATTCAGGTACGATGATTCTAACTGAAATAAGTCACACAGAAAATGAAACATCATAAGGTATCACTAATGCACGGAATGTGAACTTGGCTACACATGAACTGAATTACAAAACAGAACAGGGTCTCAAGTTTAGAAAACCAACTTATGCCTGCTTAAGGGGAAAGGTGAGTTGGGGTGCTGCATAAAAGCAGAGTTTGAAATTAGCACAGATACCGTTCCATAAGCCAAATATGTAATAGACTAGACCTACCCCTTGCTCAACGAAATGGATTCAACAATGAGGTATCACCTCACACCTGGTAGAATAGGCATCATAGAAAATCTACAAACAAAAAATGCTGGAAAGGGTGTGGAGAAAAGGAACCCTCTTCCACTACTGTTGGGAATATAAATTGATACAGTCATTATGGAGAACAATATGGAATTTCTTATGAAACTAACAATAGAATTACCATATGATACAGCAATCCCAGTACTGGACATATACCCAGACAAAACCATAAATCAAAAAGAGTCATTCACCGCAATGTTCATTGCATCACTATTTACAATATCGAGGTAATGGAAGCAACTTAAATGCCCACAGACAGACGAATGCATAAAGCTGTGGTACATATATAAAATGGAATATTACTAAGCCATGAAAAGGAATGAAATTGGGTCATTTGTAGAGACGTCGATGGATCTAGAGACTGTCATACAGAGTGAAGTAAGTCTGAAAGAGAAAAACAAATCTTGTATATTCATGCATATATGTGGAACCTAGAAAAACTGTACAGATTAACCATTTTGCAAGGCATAAATAGAGCAACAGATGTAGACAACAAACGTATGGACAACAAGGGGGGAAAGCTGTTGGGGGGGTGGTGGTGGGAGGAGTTGAGAGACTGGGATTGGCATGTATACATTTATATGTATAAAATAGATAACCAATAAGAACCTGCTGTATAAAAACATAAAATAAAATTCAAAATTAAAAAGAAATAAAATTTAAAAAATAAAACAAAAAACAATTATTCCCTGCACATACATGTATTTATATGAATAAATTATTTCCATGCTTATATCTGTAAATACAAAAAAGAGGAATAAAATCTACCTTGAACCAAAAACGAAAAAGAGAAAAAAAACACAGAACCCACCAGTTACACAGAGGAAAACCGTATCAGGGCACTTGCTCCAGTTGTAAACAATTCTGAAGTTGGTCAGTGGTGGGGAATCGTCTCCCATTCAGCCAGCAGCCCCCACGCAACAAGCGTCCTCATTGCAAAGCTGGGGCACCGTGCCGAGGCATCTGTGAGTAAACGTGAGCTGAGCCCCGGGCCAGTTGCTGCTGAACTATTCCCACCCGTCCCAGGTAAAACACCTGAATATATACAAGGACTTGAAAGCCTAGAGGAAGGGCCATAGAGCCACACGAGTGACAGCATGCCGGCCGACTTGGTGCCTGCAGGCCAGCCAGGATGGTCCTGGCCCTGGGTGCTCTTCTGGAAGATTTCCATTTCCCTGCCTGAGATACCCGTCCTGTCCCTGCCCCCACGGCTTTTTTCCTTCCTCACCTCTGCCCAGGGAGAAATTCCAGCAGCAGGTATGGGTGACACATCCTCTTCTTTAGCAGGTGGCAGCCTGGCAACTGCTGCAGAAAGTCCAGCAGAGCCCCACTCACACTGGGCCACCCACAAAGCCGTGGCCTCTCACTCCCTCCCACCAGCCCAGCCCCGAGACTGCTGACAGGGCAGAGAAAATGGCGTCAGGCACGGCTGCAGGGGCTCTTGCTGCCTGGAGTGGTATTTATATTGATCTCAACCCAGGCACACCTGGGGAGGGCTGGCCGGCACGGTAAGGCTGCCCAGGTCAGCCAATCATCACCCCTCAGGGGCTCACAGTTGCAGAAAATGGAACTTGTTGAACCGGCCAGGTCCAAGGAACAGGTGTGGGCTCCTGAGAGTCAGGATAGACAAGGGGCTGCAGCTTTGGCTTGTTTTCTAATCATTTTATCTGGCCCATGAGTGGGAGACAACTTCAAGAAAACCCTCTCCTAATGAGAGGAACCCAGGAGTCAGGGAGAGGAGGGGTGGGTGGTGGTTGGAGACAGAGGCCTGGTGCCCCGGGTGCAGTGGAAGTCTCTGGAAGACCAGGTGGAGGGAGGCCTCACGGAGTGATGCCCAGGGTCACAGACCTGTCGCAGCTGCTGTTTGTTAGTTCAAGTCCTGCTCTGAGGTGCTCTGTGTCAGCTCTGAGCGACAGGTGAGCTGGGGGTGCTCTGCAATGAGGGCTATGTGCACGGTTCCTGTGTGCCCAGCCCTGCCACGGTACCTGCAAGGGTAGCTCTGTATCCTGGGAGGGCCCTGACCACGAGAGCCCCGTGGGCTGGGGTGGGGGTGGGGTACCTGCCCAGGTGAGCTCCATATTCTGGGATTGGTCTGACCACGAGAGCCCCATGGGCTGCTGGGGACCTGGTAAAGGATGTCAGGACAGTCAGTGAAGCCACCGAGGATATACCTCCAGTTGCTCCTAATTCCTACACCCTGCTGGTCATTCTACCAACCACCAGGACATGGTATTCTGTATTAGTCTTCAATGATGCCTTCTTTTGTATTCCATTAGTCCCAGAGTCACAAGAAATTTTGGCTTGTGAGTGGCAGGACTCAACATACAACTAAAACAATACTTCCGGGCCGTTCGGCCCCAAGGGTGCAAAAATTCCCACACCATCTTTGGGGAAAGCTTAGCTAAAGACCTAAAAGTTCTACCTCTGGAAAAGGAAACCCTCCTTCAATATGCAGACGACATTCTGATCGCCAGCCCTACTAAGGAGGCCTCTGAACTACCAAGCCAATAAAGGATAGAAGTTGTCCAAGAAAAAGCTCAAATATCACAGACTGCGGTGACCTGCCTGGGCTTCATTCTCACAGAAGGTCAGAGAAGCCCATCCCAGGAAAGGGAAGAAACCATTTTCAGCCTTACCCCTTTCTAAAACTAGAAGACAGCTTAGGGGTTCCTGGGGAGGCCAGGGTTTGCTGCTTCTGGATCCCTAACTACAGTCTACTAGCTGGGCCTCTATATGAAACACTGAAAGGAAAAGATGATGATCCTTTGGAATAGAATCCAGAAGTGGCCTTTCAAGAATGGAAAGAGCAGTCAATTCAGACCCTTGCCCTGGAACTCCCTAATTTAGCTAAACCCTTTGACCTTTACATTCCCGGTGAAAGGTGAATCGCCATTGGAGAATTAGTGCAAAAACTGGGACCACTTGAAATGGAACAATGCAAGAATGCCATCCAGGTAGGATAAACTACGGTCACTAAGGGGCTTGGCCCACTGCCACATCTGGCCAAGATAATGGCGGTATCTAAAAACCTGGAAATCAGCAGCCCAAAAGGCCACCTCCCTCCTAAGGGAAAAGGACCCCACGTGGTGATCCTAACCACCAACCATGCCCTGAAGTTGCAGGGTTCGCTCTGTGGGCACACCGACCTTGAGTGAGGAGGCCCTCCAACTCCAACATCCAGAGAGATAACCGGGGGCAACAGGGCACCATGACGACTCGTGTGAACATCACTTGACCTGGAGTTTCTCTCATAAAACAACAAGAGTGTGTCCCAAAAGAGTAGACTACTGCTTGCAGGACTTACTGCACCCAGAGGGGAGCTAATAATCTTGGCGGGGGAACGGTATATCACACTGTCACCATAGAAAAGCCTACAGACACCGTGATGATGGTGGCCAATAAGACCGGCTGGACTCCTGTTTACTTCAAAAGGCTGTTGACTCAGTGGCCATCATGGTCCTTGATCACCACTGACCCTGGACTGTCTGGGAGTTGAGCGGGCAGGGCTCTGACACCTGGTGCTGTTTGTACGTTAATTCAGGGGCCTAATTGAAGAAAGCGCAGACTACTGGTCAGAGCATCTAGGCTGGCAGAAACGGTCAGCCTAAGGTGGCCGAACAAATGTGGGGCGGGGTGAAACCGGCCCCCACAGCGTCTCTGCACATCTCTTTCCTGGACCCTTAAAGGTCATTAGAATCTATAACACTTCCAATGCTGGTGCTCAGGTGGACGAGCAGGGAGGCAGGGGTCCTGGGGACAATCAACGTCACCGGGAGGCTGCTGGGGAGAAGCTCTGACCCTCGCCCCAGGGTATGAGGGCTCCCAACTCAGCACTCAGCAGTTACAGAAGAAGGGTCTGCACCCTCAGCACTCCAAGAATGAGGAACAGGACAAAAGGCAGAGGAGGGGTTTGTCCCCAGCAAAGCCCATTAAAAATCCCTGGGAGATAAAAATAGAATCTGGGCAATAAAGTCAAGTCTAACCTTTTTTATCCTTTGTGCTTTGTCTAATTTCACGTGCTCCTAGGGTCCCGCATGCAGAGGTTCCACACCCGGCACTTCAGACCAGATTTCCTAGTGCAGAATGGCTGGGTCGACACCTCAGCTCCTGGGGCCCAGTGCAGACTCCACGATATAGAGCCTGAGCTACAGCCAACCCGGCCCTCGAGAGCTCCGCACCCTCCCTCCCACTGACTCTGACAGGATCTCTACACAGCAGCCCAGCCCACAGCCCACAGCCCACGGGGTAGTGCATGCTCTCACCTCTCCATTCTCTGATCAAAATATAAAGTTTCCTTTGCTTGTGAACCAAACTCAGTCTCGATCTGTTGGCCCCAATGACACTGGGCAGGGGGACACTTGTTGGGGTCCACTCTGGAAGATCAGTAACAGAAATTGAGACTATTGTAACCTCAATGAACAGATGTGTGAGCCAAACTGTAGTTAACATAGAACAGTGTATAAGGCTCGGGTAAAATAAGATGTTTCTAACACTTCCATTTGATATTTCCATCACTTTATTATAAGCAAGTTCAGTGAAAAGGTTTGTCTTATTTGTCAGGTCAATATTAGAGAAATGAAGTGATTTCTTTCCAAGGATGTACATCTAATAATCTTGGTTAAACCTTCAATCTTGTTTTAAATGCTTTTCCATTGAAAATGATACCTCTCTTTCAGCTCCCCCATTTCTGAGAAGTATAAAATCTTATAATTTATTATTACCAAAGGGGAAAGGTGGGAGGAGGGATAAATTAACAGTTTGGGATTAACACATACACACTGCTATGTATAAAATAGATCATCAACAAGGAACTACTGTATAGCACAGGGAACTACACTCAACATTTTGCAATAACCTATAAGGGGAAATAATCTGAAAAAGAATAGATATTTTTATTGACATCATCTATCAATGACAGTTAAAGTGTAACCTAAGGGAAGCTGGTGGTGAGTGCTTCTGACCCTGAAGACTTCAATCATCTAAAGTTTGGACTCTGCCTACTTCCCATGGCCCTTAATGAACATATGTGTAGCCGTAACTTAAAAACTTCCCCAGTTTGGGTTTCGGGGAGACACTGATTTTGAAAAAGCCCTGGTGTTCTCCTTACATGAATGGGACTCTTCCTACTGCTAAAACATGTCTGTCACACCCAGAGGATGGTATACCGTCTGATCGGGAAGAGTTTGGAAAAGGCATCTCATCTCCTCATCTCCTGGTGCTCGGGTTCACCCCTCCAGCGTCTTTACTAACAGTCTCCCCACTTGGAGATGTCAGCACTGTCAACATCCTGTTGCGTACAGTTTGGAATTTGTCCAGAGGATGAAGCGGAAGGATGAGGAACAATGAGAGACAAGTCCTAGGTGTTCAGACAGGCACATGTCACTCTAATTTCCAATCAGGAAGACGAATTGACCAAAGGCTAGGGTTGCCCATGGAAACAATATAGGGCTTGAGGAAATCCCGCTGCTTTGTGGCCAGTTCCCATAAACACAAGTTGAACAATGGAACTCAGGGGCAGTAAAATTCACAAAACTGCAGAGTTGAAAATATCCATCACTGAAAAATGTCTTGAGGAAAGTCAGAAAAAAGGACTTGTAAGCAAGGGAGAATGGCAGGAAAGGGATTTGAGGAGGTAGAAAGGACTCGCCATTAAGCACAAGAAAAGGAGCTGAACATTGCCAACATTGCAGTTGGCCAAAAAGGGTGTATGCGTTTTTTTCTGTATATATTCAAGAAAAGGGCATACACTTTTTTAGCCAACCAAACAGATGGGCACTGGAAGTCAATACTACAAAAGATATCACTTCGCATCAGTCAGAAGAGCCATCCTCATAAAGCGTAAACAACAGAAATGCAGGACAGGGCAACGAGAAGAGGGAGCCCTGTGAGACTTATAGTGGAAATGTATATTGCCAACGGCCATTCTGGAGAAGTGTATTGTATTTACTAAAGCATCTAAAAAATGAGCTACAGAGCATAGGGCACTTGCACTCATGGGCGTATATCTTGGGAAAAACAAAAATCGAGAGGACACAGGCACCCCAATGTTTACCCCCTCTCTGTTTAAAAGATCCTCGACTAGGATATAACTTAAATGTCTCTGGAGGGGAAAAATGGATAGAGATGTGGTACTTAGGTAGAGTGGAATATTATTCAGCCTGGAAATCAATGAAATATGGCCAGTTGTAACAACTCCGGAGGAGTTACGTATGATCATTCTAAGTGACAGAATTCAAAAAGAAAAAGACACATATCATAAGATATCACTTAAAGGTGGAATCCAAAATGGCTACACATGAAATAAATTACAAAACAAAAACATAGTCAAATATGTAGAAAACACGCATAAGGCTGCTAAACGGGAAAGGTGGGGAGGGGTGAGGCATCATCCAGGAGGTTGAAATTAGCAAAGATACCATTCCAAATACCAAACTGATAATCAACAAGGCCTACACGGTAGCTAAAAGAACTGCACTCAGCACACTCAAGTCACCGGAAAAGAATATATACGACTGGTAAGAATCTGAAAAAGAATTTATTGATGTCTCTCTGTACGTGAATCAAGTGGATGTACAGCAGCAAGAAACAGAGCTTTGAAAATCAGCTGTAACCAATATAGTAATAAATTGAAAAAAATAAACGACAGAGAGACAGAGAAAACCTCTTACAACTTTTCCTCAGGGACGGTGATGCAACATGGATTGAACACATCTAGACCCACAGCAGGATGAGACATAAGGCTGGAAACTGTTTGCGCTAAGAGAAATGTGAGGTTGGGTGAGGAAATGCACACCCTTTAAAGTAATACTACCTGGTACCCATTCAATGGGTCCCAAATCTGCAGGTTCAAGGGATCTTCCTATAGCTAAAACATGCATGGAAAACCCAGAGGACTGTACACCATGTGATCGGGAGATGTGTCTAAAATGCACCTCATTTATCCTCTCCTGGTGCTCCTGTTCACCATTCCAGCCACGCTACTTAGAATCTCCCCACTTGGAGAATCAGCACATTTAAACTTCTGTTTCACACATTTTGCAAATTGTGAGGAGGATGAACGGGAAGAGGGGGAACCAATGAGAGAATAGTTGTAGGGGTTTGGACGGGCACATATCACTCTAATTTCCCATTAAGAATAAGAATTAAAGAAAGGCTCAGCCTGCCTCGCCGGAGCCAAAATAGGGCCTGAAGCAATCCTGCGGGTTTGAGGCCAGCTCACAAAAGAACAACTTAAAAAATGGAGCTCAGGGTCACTGCAATTCACAAACCTGCAGAGTTATAAATGAAAACTAACGTCCAAAAATATGTTGAGGTAAGGCAAAGAAGAGGATCTGAATGCAAGACAGAATTGCAAGAAACAGATTTCAAGAGATAGATTGGACTCGTCTTTAACGCACATGAAAAGCGGCAGAATTTCGACAATGATGCAGTTGGCCCAAAAGGGCGTATGCGTTTTTTCCTGATTATATCCAGGAAAAAACGCATACGCACTTTATGGGCAACGAAGCAAGCAAGCAATGCAAATGTGCACAACAAAGAAGTCTCATTTCCCACCGGTCAAAAGGGCCATCCTAAAAAATTGTAAAAACCAGAAATGCAGGACAGGCCATGGAGAACAGGGAGCCTTTATACGCTGATGGGCAGTGTGTGGACTGCCGAGAGCCACTCTGGAGAAGTGTATGGTGGTTCCTAAATCATCTAAAAAACAGAGCTACAGAGCATAGGACACTTCCAATCATGGGAGTATATCTAGGGAAGTCTAAAAATCAACAAGACACAAGCACACCACAGTTTAGGGCTACTCTGTTTACAAGAACCTCAACTTCAGTACACCTTAAATATCCCAGGAAAGAGAACAATGGATAAAGAAGATGTGGTACTTATGTACAATTTCTTCACCATGAAATCAATGTAATAAGGCTAGTAGAAGGATAAAGAGTGGATTTAGGTCCGATAATACTACTTGAAATAAGTCAAACAGAAAAAGAAACATATCATAAGATATCACTTATAGAGGGAGGGTAAATATGGCTGCACAAGAAATGAATTACAGAACAGAACAGTGTCTCACATTTAGAAAACACACTTATGTCAGCTTAAGGGGAAAGGAGAGGTGGGGTGATGCATAAAACCAGAGTTTGAAATTAGCACAGATACCGTTCAATAAACCAAATAGGTATTAGACAAGATCTACACCTTGCTCAATGAACTGGCCTCAACACACCCTATACACCACAGAGAAATATATCTGAGTAATAAGAATCTTAAAACCCATGTATTGATATATCTCCATAAGGGAATCAAGTGTGTGCAGAGCGGCACAAACACAGCAGTGAAAATGAGCTAAACCCCATTATAGAAATAAATTTTAAAAACAAAACGCTGAAACAATGAAAGAGAGAAAAATTCTTACAAAATTCGCTCAGGGGCTGTGATGCAACCTGGATTGACCACATATAAACCCACAGCTGGATAAGACATAAGGCTGGACACTTGGGGCTGAGAGGATTGGTGAGCTTTGGTGAGCAACTGCCGAAAGTTTAATGCAATACTTCATGCTACTCAGTCCAAGGGTCCCAACACTCCAGGTTGAAGGGAATCTTCCTACAGCTAAACCATGCTTGGGAAACCCAGCGACTGGTATACCATATGATCGGGAAAGGTTTCTAAAACACACCTCATTTTTCCTCTCCTGGGGCTCCGGATCGACATTCCAGCCGCTTTACTAACAACATCCCCACATGGAGAGTCAATGCCTTTAAGTTCTGGTATCGCACAGTCTGCAGTTAGTGCGGAGGATGAATGGGAATAGGGGGAACCAGTGAGAAAACTAGCTGTAGCGGTTTCAATGGGCACATGTCACTCTAATTTCACATCAGTAAGAAGAATTAACCAAAGGCACAGCAAGGTGCCCCAGAAGAAGAATAGAGCTTCAAGGAATCCTGTGGTTATGGGGCAAGATCACAAAAATAAGAGCTGAAAAATGGAGCTAAGGGCCACTGCAATTCAAAAACCTGCAGTTATAAAGGCCAACTATTTTCAAAAAATATATTGAGGTAAGGCTATGAAGAAGCATTGAAAGCAAGGCAGAATTGCAGGAAACCGATTTCAGGAGATACACTGGAATTGCATTGAAAACATATGAAGAGAGTCAGAACCTCGACAATGATGCACTTGGCCAAAAAGGGCGTATGCGTTTTTTCCTGAATATATTCAGGAAAAAACGCATACGCCCTTTTTGGACAACCAAGCAAGCTTGCAAAGGAAATCTGCACTACAATGAAGTCTCACTTCCCCCCGGTGAAAATGGACATCTGAAAAAAGTGTAAAATCCAGAAAGGCAGGACAGGCCATGGAGAACTGGGAGCCTTGTTATGCTGATGGGCGGGATGTAAATTGCCAACAGACACTCGGGAGAAGTGTATGGTGTTACCTGAAACATCTATACAACAAAGCAACAGAGCCTAGGGCACTTCCACTTATGGTCCTATAGCTTAGGGAAATTAAAATCAAAAAGACACAGCCACCCCAAAGTTTGGGACGCCTCTGTTTACAAGAACCTCGTTTACAGTACAAGTTCAACATCGCAGAAAGTGAAAAATGGATAAAGAACATGTGGTATTTACTTACAAAGCAATATCACTCAGCAATGAAATCTATGTCATCAGGCCCTTAGCAGCACAATGAGTGGATTCAGGTATGATGATTCTAACTGAAATAAGTCACACAGAAAAAGAAACATCATAAGATATCAGTAATACACGGAATGTAAACTTGGCTACACAGGAACTGAATTACAGAACAGAACAGGGTCTCAAATTTCGAAAACCAACTTATGCTTGCTTAAGGGGAAAGGTGAGTTGGGGTGCTGCATAAAACCAGAGATTGAAATGAGCACAGATAAAGTTCCTTAAGCCAAATATGGAATAGACAAGAGCTACTCCTTGCTCAACGAAATGGACTCAACACCGCATATTAAACGCCTAAGAATGTACCTAACTAGTAAGTATCTTAAAGCCTATGGATTGCTATGTCTCCGAAAGAGAATCAAGCATGTGTACAGGGGCATAAACGCAGCAGTGATAGGATTGGAGAGGTTCGGTGAGCAAATGAAGACCCTTTGAAGTCATATTGCATGGTACCCATTCCACGGGTTTCAACTCTCCAGGTTTAAGGTATTCTTCCTTCAGCTAAAACATGCATGTGGAACCTAGAGTATGATCAACCATGTGATCGGGAGACGTGTTCAAATATGTCTCAGTTTTCGTACCCTGGTACTCGGGTGCAACATTCCAGACGCTTTACTAACACTCTCCCCACTTGGAGAGTCAGTCCCTTTAACCTCCTGTTTGGCCCACTTTGCAATTTCTGTGGAAGATGAACAAGAAAGGCGAGAACCAATGAGAGACTAGCTGGAGGTGTCTGGACGGACAAATTTAACTCTCATTTCCCACCAGGAAGAGGAAATAACCAAAGGCTCAGCGTGCCGTGCCGGAACCAGATTAGGGCCTGAAGCCATCCTGCAGTGTTGCGGCCAGGTCACAAGAAAGCGAGTTGAAGAAAGGAGCTCAGGGGCACTGTAATTCACAAACCTGCAGAGTTATAAATGACAGCTATCGTCCAAAAATATACTGAAGTAAGGCTGCAAAGAGGACTTGAAAGCGGGGCAGAATTGCAGGAAACCGATTTCAGGAGGTAGACTGGAATTGCATTGAAAGCATAGGAAAAGAGGCAGAACGTCCACAATGATGCACTTGGCCAAAAAGGGCGTATGTGTTCTTTCCTGAATATATTCAGGAAAAAACGCATACGCCCTTTTTGGCCAACCAAGCAAGCTTGCAAAGGAAATCTGCACTACAATGAAGTCTCACTTCCCCCGTCAAAAGGGCCATCTGAAAAAAGTGTAAAATCCAGAAAGGCAGGAAAGGCCATGGAGAACTGGGAGCCTTGTTATGCTGATGGGCGGGATGTAAATTGCCAACAGACACTCGGGAGAAGTGTATGGTGTTTCCTGAAACATCTAAAAAACAAAGCAACAGAGCCTAGGGCACTTCCACTTATGGTCCTATAGCTTAGGGAAATTAAAATCAAAAAGACACAGCCACCCCAAAGTTTGGGACGCCTCTGTTTACAAGAACCTCGTTTACAGTACAAGTTCAACATCGCAGAAAGTGAAAAATGGATAAAGAACTTGTGGTACTTACGTACAATGCAGTATCACTCAGCAATGAAATCTATGTCATCAGGCCCGTAGCAGCATAATGAGTGGATTCAGGTACGATGATTCTCACTGAAATAAGTCACACAGAAAAAGAAACATCATAAGATATCACTAATACACGGAATGTAAACTTGGCTACACAGGAACTGAATTCCAAAACAGAACAGGGTCTCAAATTTAGAAAACCAACTTATGCTTGCTTAAGGGGAAAGGTGAGTTGGGGTGCTGCATAAAACCAGAGATTGAAATGAGCACAGATAAAGTTCCTTAAGCCAAATATGGACTAGACAAGAGCTACTCCTTGCTCAATGAAATGGACTCAACACCCCATATTAAACGCCTAAGAATGTACCTGACTAGTAAGTATCTTAAAACCTATGGATTGCTATGTCTCCAAAAGAGAATCAAGCGTGTGTACAGGGGCATAAACGCAGCAGTGATAGGATTGGAGAGGTTCGGTGAGCAAATGAAGACCCTTTGAAGTCATATTGCATGGTACCCATTCCACGGGTCTCAACTCTCCAGGTTTAAGGTATTCTTCCTTCAGCTAAAACATGCATGTGGAACCCAGAGTATGATCAACCATGTGAACGGGAGACGTGTTCAAATATGTCTCAGTTTTCCTCCCCTGGTACTCGGGTGCAACATTCCAGACGCTTTACTAACACTCTCCCCACTTGGAGAGTCAGCGCCTTTAACCTCCTGTTTGACCCAGTTTGCAATTTCTGCGGAAGATGAACAGGAATAGTGAGAACCAATGAGAGACTAGCAGGAGGTGTCTGGACGGGCAAATTTAACTCTCATTTCCCACCAGGAAGAGGAAATAACCAAAGGCTCAGCGTGCCGGGCCGGAACCAGATTAGGGCCTGAAGCCATCCTGCGGTGTTGCGGCCAGCTCAAAAGAAAGCGAGTTGAAGAAAGGAGCTCAGGGGCACTGTAATTCACAAACCTGCAGAGTTATAAATGACAGCTATCGTCCAAAAATATACTGAAGTAAGGCTGCCAAGAGGACTCGAAAGCGGGGCAGAATTGCAGGAAACCGATTTCAGGAGGTAGACTGGAATTGCATTGAAAGCATAGGAAAAGAGGCAGAACGTCCACAATGATGCACTTGGCCAAAAAGGGCGTATGCGTTTTTTCCTGAATATATTCAGGAAAAAACGCATACGCCCTTTTTGGCCAACCAAGCAAGCTTGCAAAGGAAATCTGCACTACAATGAAGTCTCACTTCCCCCCGGTCAAAAGGGCCATCTGAAAAAAGTGTAAAATCCAGAAAGGCAGGACAGGCCATGGAGAACTGGGAGCCTTGTTATGCTGATGGGCGGGATGTAAATTGCCAACAGACACTCGGGAGAAGTGTATGGTGTTTCCGGAAACATCTAAAAAACAAAGCAACAGAGCCTAGGGCACTTCCACTTATGGTCCTATAGCTTAGGGAAATTAAAATCAAAAAGACACAGCCACCCCAAAGTTTGGGACGCCTCTGTTTACAAGAACCTCGTTTACAGTACAAGTTCAACATCGCAGAAAGTGAAAACTGGATAAAGAACATGTGGTATTTACTTACAAAGCAATATCACTCAGCAATGAAATCTATGTCATCAGGCCCTTAGCAGCACAATGAGTGGATACAGGTATGATGATTCTAACTGAAATAAGTCACACAGAAAAAGAAACATCATAAGATATCAGTAATACACGGAATGTAAACTTGGCTACACAGGAACTGAATTACAGAACAGAACAGGGTCTCAAATTTAGAAAACCAACTTATGCTTGCTTAAGGGGAAAGCTGAGTTGGGGTGCTGCATAAAACCAGAGATTGAAATGAGCACAGATAAAGTTCCTTAAGCCAAATATGGAATAGACAAGAGCTACTCCTTGCTCAACGAAATGGACTCAACACCGCATATTAAACGCCTAAGAATGTACCTGACTAGTAAGTATCTTAAAACCTATGGATTGCTATGTCTCCGAAAGAGAATCAAGCATGTGTACAGGCGCATAAACGCAGCAGTGATAGGATTGGAGAGGTTCGGTGAACAAATGAAGACCCTTTGAAGTCATATTGCATGGTACCCATTCCACGGGTCTCAACTCTCCAGGTTTAAGGTATTCTTCCTTCAGCTAAAACATGCATGTGGAACCCAGAGTATAATCAACCGTGTGAACGGGAGACGTGTTCAAATATGTCTCAGATTTCGTACCCTGGTACTCGGGTGCAACATTCCAGACGCTTTACTAACACTCTCCCCACTTGGAGAGTCAGCGCCTTTAACCTCCTGTTTGGCCCAGTTTTCAATTTCTGCGGAAGATGAACAGGAATAGGGAGAACCAATGAGAGACTAGCTGGAGGTGTCTGGACGGGCAAATTTAACTCTCATTTCCCACCAGGAAGAGGAATTAACCAAAGGCTCAGCGTGCCGTGCCGGAACCAGATGAGGGCCTGAAGCCATCCTGCGGTGTTGCGGCCAGCTCAAAAGAAAGCGAGTTGAAGAAAGGAGCTCAGGGGCACTGTAATTCACAAACCTGCAGAGTTATAAATGACAGCTATCGTCCAAAAATATACTGAAGTAAGGCTGCCAAGAGGACTTGAAAGCGGGGCAGAATTGCAGGAAACCGATTTCAGGAGGTAGACTGGAATTGCATTGAAAGCATAGGAAAAGAGGCAGAACGTCCACAATGATGCACTTGGCCAAAAAGGGCGTATGCGTTTTTTCCTGAATATATTCAGGAAAAAACGCATACGCCCTTTTTGGCCAACCAAGCAAGCTTGCAAAGGAAATCTGCACTACAATGAAGTCTCACTTCCCCCCGGTCAAAAGGGCCATCTGAAAAAAGTGTAAAATCCAGAAAGGCAGGACAGGCCATGGAGAACTGGGAGCCTTGTTATGCTGATGGGCGGGATGTAAATTGCCAACAGACACTCGGGAGAAGTGTATGGTGTTTCCGGAAACATCTAAAAAACAAAGCAACAGAGCCTAGGGCACTTCCACTTATGGTCCTATAGCTTAGGGAAATTAAAATCAAAAAGACACAGCCACCCCAAAGTTTGGGACGCCTCTGTTTACAAGAACCTCGTTTACCGTACAAGTTCAATATCACAGAAAGTGAAAAATGGATAAAGAACTTGTGGTACTTACGTACAATGCAGTATCACTCAGCAATGAAATCTATGTCATCAGGCCCGTAGCAGCATAATGAGTGGATTCAGGTACGATGATTCTAACTGAAATAAGTCACACAGAAAATGAAACATCATAAGGTATCACTAATACACGGAATGTGAACTTGGCTACACATGAACTGAATTACAAAACAGAACAGGGTCTCAAGTTTAGAAAACCAACTTATGCCTGCTTAAGGGGGAAGGTGAGTTGGGGTGCTCATAAAAGCAGAGTTTGAAATTAGCACAGATACCGTTCCATAAGCCAAATATGTAATAGACTAGACCTACCCCTTGCTCAACGAAATGGATTCAACAATGAGGTATCACCTCACACCTGGTAGAATAGGCATCATAGAAAATCTACAAACAAAAAATGCTGGAAAGGGTGTGGAGAAAAGGAACCCTCTTCCACTACTGTTGGGAATATAAATTGATACAGTCATTATGGAGAACAATATGGAATTTCTTATGAAACTAACAATAGAATTACCATATGATACAGCAATCCCAGTACTGGACATATACCCAGACAAAACCATAAATCAAAAAGAGTCATTCACCGCAATGTTCATTGCATCACTATTTACAATATCGAGGTAATGGAAGCAACTTAAATGCCCACAGACAGACGAATGCATAAAGCTGTGGTACATATATAAAATGGAATATTACTAAGCCATGAAAAGGAATGAAATTGGGTCATTTGTAGAGACGTCGATGGATCTAGAGACTGTCATACAGAGTGAAGTAAGTCTGAAAGAGAAAAACAAATCTTGTATATTCATGCATATATGTGGAACCTAGAAAAACTGTACAGATTAACCATTTTGCAAGGCATAAATAGAGCAACAGATGTAGACAACAAACGTATGGACAACAAGGGGGGAAAGCTGTTGGGGGGGTGGTGGTGGGAGGAGTTGAGAGACTGGGATTGGCATGTATACATTTATATGTATAAAATAGATAACCAATAAGAACCTGCTGTATAAAAATATAAAATAAAATTCAAAATTAAAAAGAAATAAAATTTAAAAAATAAAACAAAAAACAATTATTCCCTGCACATACATGTATTTATATGAATAAATTATTTCCATGCTTATATCTGTAAATACAAAAAAGAGGAATAAAATCTACCTTGAACCAAAAACGAAAAAGAGAAAAAAAACACAGAACCCACCAGTTACACAGAGGAAAACCGTATCAGGGCACTTGCTCCAGTTGTAAACAATTCTGAAGTTGGTCAGTGGTGGGGAATCGTCTCCCATTCAGCCAGCAGCCCCCACGCAACAAGCGTCCTCATTGCAAAGCTGGGGCACCGTGCCGAGGCATCTGTGAGTAAACGTGAGCTGAGCCCCAGGCCAGTTGCTGCTGAACTATTCCCACCCGTCCCAGGTAAAACACCTGAATATATACAAGGACTTGAAAGCCTAGAGGAAGGGCCATAGAGCCACACGAGTGACAGCATGCCGGCCGACTTGGTGCCTGCAGGCCAGCCAGGATGGTCCTGGCCCTGGGTGCTCTTCTGGAAGATTTCCATTTCCCTGCCTGAGATACCCGTCCTGTCCCTGCCCCCACGGCTTTTTTCCTTCCTCACCTCTGCCCAGGGAGAAATTCCAGCAGCAGGTATGGGTGACACATCCTCTTCTTTAGCAGGTGGCAGCCTGGCAACTGCTGCAGAAAGTCCAGCAGAGCCCCACTCACACTGGGCCACCCACAAAGCCGTGGCCTCTCACTCCCTCCCACCAGCCCAGCCCCGAGACTGCTGACAGGGCAGAGAAAATGGCGTCAGGCACGGCTGCAGGGGCTCTTGCTGCCTGGAGTGGTATTTATATTGATCTCAACCCAGGCACACCTGGGGAGGGCTGGCCGGCACGGTAAGGCTGCCCAGGTCAGCCAATCATCACCCCTCAGGGGCTCACAGTTGCAGAAAATGGAACTTGCTGAACCGGCCAGGTCCAAGGAACAGGTGTGGGCTCCTGAGAGTCAGGATAGACAAGGGGCTGCAGCTTTGGCTTGTTTTCTAATCATTTTATCTGGCCCATGAGTGGGAGACAACTTCAAGAAAACCCTCTCCTAATGAGAGGAACCCAGGAGTCAGGGAGAGGAGGGGTGGGTGGTGGTTGGAGACAGAGGCCTGGTGCCCCGGGTGCAGTGGAAGTCTCTGGAAGACCAGGTGGAGGGAGGCCTCATGGAGTGATGCCCAGGGTCACAGACCTGTCGCAGCTGCTGTTTGTTAGTTCAAGTCCTGCTCTGAGGTGCTCTGTGTCAGCTCTGAGCGACAGGTGAGCTGGGGGTGCTCTGCAATGAGGGCTATGTGCACGGTTCCTGTGTGCCCAGCCCTGCCACGGTACCTGCAAGGGTAGCTCTGTATCCTGGGAGGGCCCTGACCACGAGAGCCCCGTGGGCTGGGGTGGGGGTGGGGTACCTGCCCAGGTGAGCTCCATATTCTGGGATTGGTCTGACCACGAGAGCCCCATGGGCTGCTGGGGACCTGGTAAAGGATGTCAGGACAGTCAGTGAAGCCACCGAGGATATACCTCCAGTTGCTCCTAATTCCTACACCCTGCTGGTCATTCTACCAACCACCAGGACATGGTATTCTGTATTAGTCTTCAATGATGCCTTCTTTTGTATTCCATTAGTCCCAGAGTCACAAGAAATTTTGGCTTGTGAGTGGCAGGACTCAACATACAACTAAAACAATACTTCCGGGCCGTTCGGCCCCAAGGGTGCAAAAATTCCCACACCATCTTTGGGGAAAGCTTAGCTAAAGACCTAAAAGTTCTACCTCTGGAAAAGGAAACCCTCCTTCAATATGCAGACGACATTCTGATCGCCAGCCCTACTAAGGAGGCCTCTGAACTACCAAGCCAATAAAGGATAGAAGTTGTCCAAGAAAAAGCTCAAATATCACAGACTGCGGTGACCTGCCTGGGCTTCATTCTCACAGAAGGTCAGAGAAGCCCATCCCAGGAAAGGGAAGAAACCATTTTCAGCCTTACCCCTTTCTAAAACTAGAAGACAGCTTAGGGGTTCCTGGGGAGGTCAGGGTTTGCTGCTTCTGGATCCCTAACTACAGTCTACTAGCTGGGCCTCTATATGAAACACTGAAAGGAAAAGATGATGATCCTTTGGAATAGAATCCAGAAGTGGCCTTTCAAGAATGGAAAGAGCAGTCAATTCAGACCCTTGCCCTGGAACTCCCTAATTTAGCTAAACCCTTTGACCTTTACATTCCCGGTGAAAGGTGAATCGCCATTGGAGAATTAGTGCAAAAACTGGGACCACTTGAAATGGAACAATGCAAGAATGCCATCCAGGTAGGATAAACTACGGTCACTAAGGGGCTTGGCCCACTGCCACATCTGGCCAAGATAATGGCGGTATCTAAAAACCTGGAAATCAGCAGCCCAAAAGGCCACCTCCCTCCTAAGGGAAAAGGACCCCACGTGGTGATCCTAACCACCAACCATGCCCTGAAGTTGCAGGGTTCGCTCCGTGGGCACACCGACCTTGAGTGAGGAGGCCCTCCAACTCCAACATCCAGAGAGATAACCGGGGGCAACAGGGCACCATGACGACTCGTGTGAACATCACTTGACCTGGAGTTTCTCTCATAAAACAACAAGAGTGTGTCCCAAAAGAGTAGACTACTGCTTGCAGGACTTACTGCACCCAGAGGGGAGCTAATAATCTTGGCGGGGGAACGGTATATCACACTGTCACCATAGAAAAGCCTACAGACACCGTGATGATGGTGGCCAATAAGACCGGCTGGACTCCTGTTTACTTCAAAAGGCTGTTGACTCAGTGGCCATCATGGTCCTTGATCACCACTGACCCTGGACTGTCTGGGAGTTGAGCGGGCAGGGCTCTGACACCTGGTGCTGTTTGTACGTTAATTCAGGGGCCTAATTGAAGAAAGCGCAGACTACTGGTCAGAGCATCTAGGCTGGCAGAAACGGTCAGCCTAAGGTGGCCGAACAAATGTGGGGCGGGGTGAAACCGGCCCCCACAGCGTCTCTGCACATCTCTTTCCTGGACCCTTAAAGGTCATTAGAATCTATAACACTTCCAATGCTGGTGCTCAGGTGGACGAGCAGGGAGGCAGGGGTCCTGGGGACAATCAACGTCACCGGGAGGCTGCTGGGGAGAAGCTCTGACCCTCGCCCCAGGGTATGAGGGCTCCCAACTCAGCACTCAGCAGTTACAGAAGAAGGGTCTGCACCCTCAGCACTCCAAGAATGAGGAACAGGACAAAAGGCAGAGGAGGGGTTTGTCCCCAGCAAAGCCCATTAAAAATCCCTGGGAGATAAAAATAGAATCTGGGCAATAAAGTCAAGTCTAACCTTTTTTATCCTTTGTGCTTTGTCTAATTTCACGTGCTCCTAGGGTCCCGCATGCAGAGGTTCCACACCCGGCACTTCAGACCAGATTTCCTAGTGCAGAATGGCTGGGTCGACACCTCAGCTCCTGGGGCCCAGTGCAGACTCCACGATATAGAGCCTGAGCTACAGCCAACCCGGCCCTCGAGAGCTCCGCACCCTCCCTCCCACTGACTCTGACAGGATCTCTACACAGCAGCCCAGCCCACAGCCCACAGCCCACGGGGTAGTGCATGCTCTCACCTCTCCATTCTCTGATCAAAATATAAAGTTTCCTTTGCTTGTGAACCAAACTCAGTCTCGATCTGTTGGCCCCAATGACACTGGGCAGGGGGACACTTGTTGGGGTCCACTCTGGAAGATCAGTAACAGAAATTGAGACTATTGTAACCTCAATGAACAGATGTGTGAGCCAAACTGTAGTTAACATAGAACAGTGTATAAGGCTCGGGTAAAATAAGATGTTTCTAACACTTCCATTTGATATTTCCATCACTTTATTATAAGCAAGTTCAGTGAAAAGGTTTGTCTTATTTGTCAGGTCAATATTAGAGAAATGAAGTGATTTCTTTCCAAGGATGTACATCTAATAATCTTGGTTAAACCTTCAATCTTGTTTTAAATGCTTTTCCATTGAAAATGATACCTCTCTTTCAGCTCCCCCATTTCTGAGAAGTATAAAATCTTATAATTTATTATTACCAAAGGGGAAAGGTGGGAGGAGGGATAAATTAACAGTTTGGGATTAACACATACACACTGCTATGTATAAAATAGATCATCAACAAGGAACTACTGTATAGCACAGGGAACTACACTCAACATTTTGCAATAACCTATAAGGGGAAATAATCTGAAAAAGAATAGATATTTTTATTGACATCATCTATCAATGACAGTTAAAGTGTAACCTAAGGGAAGCTGGTGGTGAGTGCTTCTGACCCTGAAGACTTCAATCATCTAAAGTTTGGACTCTGCCTACTTCCCATGGCCCTTAATGAACATATGTGTAGCCGTAACTTAAAAACTTCCCCAGTTTGGGTTTCGGGGAGACACTGATTTTGAAAAAGCCCTGGTGTTCTCCTTACATGAATGGGACTCTTCCTACTGCTAAAACATGTCTGTCACACCCAGAGGATGGTATACCGTCTGATCGGGAAGAGTTTGGAAAAGGCATCTCATCTCCTCATCTCCTGGTGCTCGGGTTCACCCCTCCAGCGTCTTTACTAACAGTCTCCCCACTTGGAGATGTCAGCACTGTCAACATCCTGTTGCGTACAGTTTGGAATTTGTCCAGAGGATGAAGCGGAAGGATGAGGAACAATGAGAGACAAGTCCTAGGTGTTCAGACAGGCACATGTCACTCTAATTTCCAATCAGGAAGACGAATTGACCAAAGGCTAGGGTTGCCCATGGAAACAATATAGGGCTTGAGGAAATCCCGCTGCTTTGTGGCCAGTTCCCATAAACACAAGTTGAACAATGGAACTCAGGGGCAGTAAAATTCACAAAACTGCAGAGTTGAAAATATCCATCACTGAAAAATGTCTTGAGGAAAGTCAGAAAAAAGGACTTGTAAGCAAGGGAGAATGGCAGGAAAGGGATTTGAGGAGGTAGAAAGGACTCGCCATTAAGCACAAGAAAAGGAGCTGAACATTGCCAACATTGCAGTTGGCCAAAAAGGGTGTATGCGTTTTTTTCTGTATATATTCAAGAAAAGGGCATACACTTTTTTAGCCAACCAAACAGATGGGCACTGGAAGTCAATACTACAAAAGATATCACTTCGCATCAGTCAGAAGAGCCATCCTCATAAAGCGTAAACAACAGAAATGCAGGACAGGGCAACGAGAAGAGGGAGCCCTGTGAGACTTATAGTGGAAATGTATATTGCCAACGGCCATTCTGGAGAAGTGTATTGTATTTACTAAAGCATCTAAAAAATGAGCTACAGAGCATAGGGCACTTGCACTCATGGGCGTATATCTTGGGAAAAACAAAAATCGAGAGGACACAGGCACCCCAATGTTTACCCCCTCTCTGTTTAAAAGATCCTCGACTAGGATATAACTTAAATGTCTCTGGAGGGGAAAAATGGATAGAGATGTGGTACTTAGGTAGAGTGGAATATTATTCAGCCTGGAAATCAATGAAATATGGCCAGTTGTAACAACTCCGGAGGAGTTACGTATGATCATTCTAAGTGACAGAATTCAAAAAGAAAAAGACACATATCATAAGATATCACTTAAAGGTGGAATCCAAAATGGCTACACATGAAATAAATTACAAAACAAAAACATAGTCAAATATGTAGAAAACACGCATAAGGCTGCTAAACGGGAAAGGTGGGGAGGGGTGAGGCATCATCCAGGAGGTTGAAATTAGCAAAGATACCATTCCAAATACCAAACTGATAATCAACAAGGCCTACACGGTAGCTAAAAGAACTGCACTCAGCACACTCAAGTCACCGGAAAAGAATATATACGACTGGTAAGAATCTGAAAAAGAATTTATTGATGTCTCTCTGTACGTGAATCAAGTGGATGTACAGCAGCAAGAAACAGAGCTTTGAAAATCAGCTGTAACCAATATAGTAATAAATTGAAAAAAATAAACGACAGAGAGACAGAGAAAACCTCTTACAACTTTTCCTCAGGGACGGTGATGCAACATGGATTGAACACATCTAGACCCACAGCAGGATGAGACATAAGGCTGGAAACTGTTTGCGCTAAGAGAAATGTGAGGTTGGGTGAGGAAATGCACACCCTTTAAAGTAATACTACCTGGTACCCATTCAATGGGTCCCAAATCTGCAGGTTCAAGGGATCTTCCTATAGCTAAAACATGCATGGAAAACCCAGAGGACTGTACACCATGTGATCGGGAGATGTGTCTAAAATGCACCTCATTTATCCTCTCCTGGTGCTCCTGTTCACCATTCCAGCCACGCTACTTAGAATCTCCCCACTTGGAGAATCAGCACATTTAAACTTCTGTTTCACACATTTTGCAAATTGTGAGGAGGATGAACGGGAAGAGGGGGAACCAATGAGAGAATAGTTGTAGGGGTTTGGACGGGCACATATCACTCTAATTTCCCATTAAGAATAAGAATTAAAGAAAGGCTCAGCCTGCCTCGCCGGAGCCAAAATAGGGCCTGAAGCAATCCTGCGGGTTTGAGGCCAGCTCACAAAAGAACAACTTAAAAAATGGAGCTCAGGGTCACTGCAATTCACAAACCTGCAGAGTTATAAATGAAAACTAACGTCCAAAAATATGTTGAGGTAAGGCAAAGAAGAGGATCTGAATGCAAGACAGAATTGCAAGAAACAGATTTCAAGAGATAGATTGGACTCGTCTTTAACGCACATGAAAAGCGGCAGAATTTCGACAATGATGCAGTTGGCCCAAAAGGGCGTATGCGTTTTTTCCTGATTATATCCAGGAAAAAACGCATACGCACTTTATGGGCAACGAAGCAAGCAAGCAATGTAAATGTGCACAACAAAGAAGTCTCATTTCCCACCGGTCAAAAGGGCCATCCTAAAAAATTGTAAAAACTAGAAATGCAGGACAGGCCATGGAGAACAGGGAGCCTTTATACGCTGATGGGCAGTGTGTGGACTGCCGAGAGCCACTCTGGAGAAGTGTATGGTGGTTCCTAAATCATCTAAAAAACAGAGCTACAGAGCATAGGACACTTCCAATCATGGGAGTATATCTAGGGAAGTCTAAAAATCAACAAGACACAAGCACACCACAGTTTAGGGCTACTCTGTTTACAAGAACCTCAACTTCAGTACACCTTAAATATCCCAGGAAAGAGAACAATGGATAAAGAAGATGTGGTACTTATGTACAATTTCTTCACCATGAAATCAATGTAATAAGGCTAGTAGAAGGATAAAGAGTGGATTTAGGTCCGATAATACTACTTGAAATAAGTCAAACAGAAAAAGAAACATATCATAAGATATCACTTATAGAGGGAGGGTAAATATGGCTGCACAAGAAATGAATTACAGAACAGAACAGTGTCTCACATTTAGAAAACACACTTATGTCAGCTTAAGGGGAAAGGAGAGGTGGGGTGATGCATAAAACCAGAGTTTGAAATTAGCACAGATACCGTTCAATAAACCAAATAGGTATTAGACAAGATCTACACCTTGCTCAATGAACTGGCCTCAACACACCCTATACACCGCAGAGAAATATATCTGAGTAATAAGAATCTTAAAACCCATGTATTGATATATCTCCATAAGGGAATCAAGTGTGTGCAGAGCGGCACAAACACAGCAGTGAAAATGAGCTAAACCCCATTATAGAAATAAATTTTAAAAACAAAACGCTGAAACAATGAAAGAGAGAAAAATTCTTACAAAATTCGCTCAGGGGCTGTGATGCAACCTGGATTGACCACATATAAACCCACAGCTGGATAAGACATAAGGCTGGACACTTGGGGCTGAGAGGATTGGTGAGCTTTGGTGAGCAACTGCCGAAAGTTTAATGCAATACTTCATGCTACTCAGTCCAAGGGTCCCAACACTCCAGGTTGAAGGGAATCTTCCTACAGCTAAACCATGCTTGGGAAACCCAGCGACTGGTATACCATATGATCGGGAAAGGTTTCTAAAACACACCTCATTTTTCCTCTCCTGGGGCTCCGGATCGACATTCCAGCCGCTTTACTAACAACATCCCCACATGGAGAGTCAATGCCTTTAAGTTCTGGTATCGCACAGTCTGCAGTTAGTGCAGAGGATGAATGGGAATAGGGGGAACCAGTGAGAAACTAGCTGTAGCGGTTTCAATGGGCACATGTCACTCTAATTTCACATCAGTAAGAAGAATTAACCAAAGACACAGCAAGGTGCCCCAGAAGAAGAATAGAGCTTCAAGGAATCCTGTGGTTATGGGGCAAGATCACAAAAATAAGAGCTGAAAAATGGAGCTAAGGGCCACTGCAATTCAAAAACCTGCAGAGTTATAAAGGCCAACTATTTTCAAAAAATATATTGAGGTAAGGCTATGAAGAAGCATTGAAAGCAAGGCAGAATTGCAGGCAACCGATTTCAGGAGATACACTGGAATTGCATTGAAAACATATGAAGAGAGTCAGAACCTCGACAATGATGCACTTGGCCAAAAAGGGCGTATGTGTTTTTTCCTGAATATAGTCAGGAAAAAACGCATACGCCCTTTTTGGCCAACCAAGCAAGCTTGCAAAGGAAATCTGCACTACAATGAAGTCTCACTTCCCCCCGGTCAAAAGGGCCATCTGAAAAAAGTGTAAAATCCAGAAAGGCAGGACAGGCCATGGAGAACTGGGAGCCTTGTTATGCTGATGGGCGGGATGTAAATTGCCAACAGACACTCTGGAGAAGTGTATGGTGTTTCCTGAAACATCTAAAAAACAAAGCAACAGAGCCTAGGGCACTTCCACTTATGGTCCTATAGCTTAGGGAAATTAAAATCAAAAAGACACAGCCACCCCAAAGTTTGGGACGCCTCTGTTTACAAGAACCTCGTTTACCCTACAAGTTCAATATCGCAGAAAGTGAAAAATGGATAAAGAACTTGTGCTACTTACGTACAATGCAGTATCACTCAGCAATGAAATCTATGTCATCAGGCCCGTAGCAGCATAATGAGTGGATTCAGGTACGATGATTCTCACTGAAATAAGTCACACGGAAAAAGAAACATCATAAGATATCTGTAATACACGGAATGTAAACTTGGCTACACAGGATCTGAATTACAGAACAGAACAGGGTCTCAAATTTAGAAAACCAACTTATGCTTGCTTAAGGGGAAAGGTGAGTTGGGGTGCTGCATAAAACCAGAGATTGAAACGAGCACAGATAAAGTTCCTTAAGCCAAATATGGAATAGACAAGAGCTACTCCTTGCTCAACGAAATGGACTCAACACCGCATATTAAAAGCCTAAGAATGTACCTGACTAGTAAGTATCTTAAAACCTATGGATTGCTATGTCTCCGAAAGAGAATCAAGCAGGTGTTCACGGGCATAAACGCAGCAGTGATAGGATTGGAGAGGTTCGGTGAGCAAATGAAGACCCTTTGAAGTCATATTGCATGGTACCCATTCCACGGGTCTCAACTCTCCAGGTTTAAGGTATTCTTCCTTCAGCTAAAACATGCATGTGGAACCCAGAGTATGATCAACCATGTGAACGGGAGACGTGTTCAAATACGTCTCAGTTTTCCTCCCCTGGTACTCGGGTGCTACATTCCAGACGCTTTACTAACACTCTCCCCACTTGGAGAGTCAGCGCCTTTAACCTCCTGTTTGGCCCAGTTTGCAATTTCTGTGGAAGATGAACAGGAATAGGGAACACCAATGAGAGACTAGCTGGAGGTGTCTGGACGGGCAAATTTAACTCTCATTTCCCACCAGGAAGAGGAAATAACCAAAGGCTCAGCGTGCCGTGCCGGAACCCGATTAGGGCCTGAAGCCATCCTGCGGTGTTGCGGCCAGCTCAAAAGAAAGCGAGTTGAAGAAAGGAGCTCAGGGGCACTGTAATTCACAAACCTGCAGAGTTATAAATGACAGCTTTCGTCCAAAAATATACTGAAGTAAGGCTGCCAAGAAGACTTGAAAGCGGGGCAGAATTGCAGGAAACCGATTTCAGGAGGTAGACTGGAATTGCATTGAAAGCATAGGAAAAGAGGCAGAACGTCCACAATGATGCACTTGGCCAAAAAGGGCATATGCGTTTTTTCCTGAATATATTCAGGAAAAAACGCATACGCCCTTTTTGGCCAACCAAGCAAGCTTGCAAAGGAAATCTGCACTACAATGAAGTCTCACTTCCCCCCGGTCAAAAGGGCCATCTGAAAAAAGTGTAAAATCCAGAAAAGCAGGACAGGCCATGGAGAACTGGGAGCCTTGTTATGCTGATGGGCGGGATGTAAATTGCCAACAGACACTCGGGAGAAGTGTATGGTGTTTCCTGAAACATCTAAAAAACAAAGCAACAGAGCATAGGGCACTTCCACTTATGGTCCTATAGCTTAGGGAAATTAAAATCAAAAAGACACAGCCACCCCAAAGTTTGGGACGCCTCTGTTTACAAGAACCTCGTTTACCGTACAAGTTCAACATTGCAGAAAATGAAAAATGGATAAAGAAGTTGTGGTATTTACTTACAAAGCAATATCACTCAGCAATGAAATCTATGTCATCAGGCCCGTAGCAGCATAATGAGTGGATTCAGGTACGATGATTCTCACTGAAATAAGTCACACAGAAAAAGAAACATCATAAGATATCACTAATACACGGAATGTAAACTTGGCTACACAGGAACTGAATTCCAAAACAGAACAGGGTCTCAAATTTAGAAAACCAACTTATGCTTGCTTAAGGGGAAAGGTGAGTTGGGGTGCTGCATAAAACCAGAGATTGAAATGAGCACAGATAAAGTTCCTTAAGCCAAATATGGACTAGACAAGAGCTACTCCTTGCTCAACGAAATGGACTCAACACCGCATATTAAACGCCTAAGAATGTACCTGACTAGTAAGTATCTTAAAACCTATGGATTGCTATGTCTCCGAAAGAGAATCAAGCATGTGTACAGGCGCATAAACGCAGCAGTGATAGGATTGGAGAGGTTTGGTGAACAAATGAATACCCTTTGAAGTCATATTGCATGGTACCCATTCCACGGGTCTCAACTCTCCAGATTTAAGGTATTCTTCCTTCAGCTAAAACATGCATGTGGAACCCAGAGTATGATCAACCGTGTGAACGGGAGACGTGTTTAAATATGTCTCAGTTTTCGTACCCTGGTACTCGGGTGCAACATTCCAGACGCTTTACTAACACTCTCCCCACTTGGAAAGTCAGCGCCTTTAACCTCCTGTTTGGCCCAGTTTGCAATTTCTGCGGAAGATGAACAGGAATAGGGAACACCAATGAGAGACTAGCTGGAGGTGTCTGGACAGGCAAATTTAACTCTCATTTCCCACCAGGAAGAGGAAATAACCAAAGGCTCAGCGTGCCGTGCCGGAACCAGATTAGGGCCTGAAGCCATCCTGCGGTGTTGCGGCCAGGTCACAAGAAAGCGAGTTGAAGAAAGGAGCTCAGGGGCACTGTAATTCACAAACCTGCAGAGTTATAAATGACAGCTATCGTCCAAAAATATACTGAAGTAAGGCTGCCAAGAGGACTTGAAAGCGGGGCAAAATTGAAGGAAACCGATTTCAGGAGGTAGACTGGAATTGCTTTGAAAGCATAGGAAAAGAGGCAGAACGTCCACAATGATGCACTTGGCCAAAAAGGGCGTATGCGTTTTTTCTTGAATATATTCAGGAAAAAACGCATACGCCCTTTTTGGCCAACCAAGCAAGCTTGCAAAGGAAATCTGCACTACAATGAAGTCTCACTTCCCCCCAGTCAAAAGGGCCATCTGAATAAAGTGTAAAATCCAGAAAGGCAGGACAGGCCATGGAGAACTGGGAGCCTTGTTATGCTGATGGGCGGGATGTAAATTGCCAACAGACACTCGGGAGAAGTGTATGGTGTTTCCTGAAACATCTAAAAAACAAAGCAACAGAGCCTAGGGCACTTCCACTTATGGTCCTATAGCTTAGGGAAATTAAAATCAAAAAGACACAGCCACCCCAAAGTTTGGGACGCCTCTGTTTACAAGAACCTCGTTTACCGTACAAGTTCAATATCACAGAAAGTGAAAAATGGATAAAGAACTTGTGGTACTTACGTACAATGCAGTATCACTCAGCAATGAAATCTATGTCATCAGGCCCGTAGCAGCATAATGAGTGGATTCAGGTACGATGAATCTCACTGAAATAAGTCACACAGAAAAAGAAACATCATAAGATATCAGTAATACACGGAATGTAAACTTGGCTACACAGGAACTGAATTCCAAAACAGAACAGGGTCTCAAATTTAGAAAACCAACTTATGCTTGCTTAAGGGGAAAGGTGAGTTGGGGTGCTGCATAAAACCAGAGATTGAAATGAGCACAGAGAAAGTTCCTTAAGCCAAATATGGACTAGACAAGAGCTACTCCTTGCTCAACGAAATGGACTCAACACCCCATATTAAACGCCTAAGAATGTACCTGACTAGTAAGTATCTTAAAACCTATGGATTACTATGTCTCCAAAAGAGAATCAAGCGTGTGTACAGGGGCATAAACGCAGCAGTGATAGGATTGGAGAGGTTCGGTGAGCAAATGAAGACCCTTTGAAATCATATTGCATGGTACCCATTCCACGGGTCTCAACTCTCCAGGTTTAAGGTATTCTTCCTTCAGCTAAAACATGCATGTGGAACCCAGAGTATGATCAACCATGTGAACGGGAGACGTGTTCAAATATGTCTCAGTTTTCCTCCCCTGGTACTCGGGTGCTACATTCCAGACGCTTTACTAACACTCTCCCCACTTGGAGAGTCAGCGCCTTTAACCTCCTGTTTGGCCCAGTTTGCAATTTCTGCGGAAGATGAACAGGAATAGGGAACACCAATGAGAGACTAGCTGGAGGTGTCTGGACGGGCAAATTTAACTCTCATTTCCCACCAGGAAGAGGAAATAACCAAAGGCTCAGCGTGCCGGGCCGGAACCAGATTAGGGCCTGAAGCCATCCTGCGGTGTTGCGGCCAGCTCAAAAGAAAGCGAGTTGAAGAAAGGAGCTCAGGGGCACTGTAATTCACAAACCTGCAGAGTTATAAATGACAGCTATCGTCCAAAAATATACTGAAGTAAGGCTGCCAAGAGGACTTGAAAGTGGGGCAGAATTGCAGGAACCAATTTCAGGAGGTAGACTGGAACTGCATTGAAAGCATAGGAAAAGAGGCAGAACGTCCACAATGATGCACTTGGCCAAAAAGTGCGTATGCGTTTTTTCCTGAATATATTCAGGAAAAAACGCATACGCCCTTTTTGGCCAACCAAGCAAGCTTGCAAAGGAAATCTGCACTACAATGAAGTCTCACTTCCCCCCGGTCAAAAGGGCCATCTGAAAAAAGTGTAAAATCCAGAAAGGCAGGACAGGCCATGGAGAACTGGGAGCCTTGTTATGCTGATGGGCGGGATGTAAATTGCCAACAGACACTCGGGAGAAGTGTATGGTGTTTCCTGAAACATCTAAAAAACAAAGCAACAGAGCCTAGGGCACTTCCACTTATGGTCCTATAGCTTAGGGAAATTAAAATCAAAAAGACACAGCCACCCCAAAGTTTGGGACGCCTCTGTTTACAAGAACCTCGTTTACCATACAAGTTCAATATCACAGAAAGTGAAAAATGGATAAAGAACTTGTGGTACTTACGTACAATGCAGTATCACTCAGCAATGAAATCTATGTCATCAGGCCCGTAGCAGCATAATGAGTGGATTCAGGTACGATGAATCTCACTGAAATAAGTCACACAGAAAAAGAAACATCATAAGATATCAGTAATACACGGAATGTAAACTTGGCTACACAGGAACTGAATTACAGAACAGAACAGGGTCTCAAATTTAGAAAACCAACTTATGCTTGCTTAAGGGGAAAGGTGAGTTGGGGTGCTGCATAAAACCAGAGATTGAAATGAGCACAGAGAAAGTTCCTTAAGCCAAATATGGACTAGAGAAGAGCTACTCCTTGCTCAACGAAATGGACTCAACACCCCATATTAAACGCCTAAGAATGTACCTGACTAGTAAGTATCTTAAAACCTATGGATTGCTATGTCTCCAAAAGAGAATCAAGCGTGTGTACAGGGGCATAAACGCAGCAGTGATAGGATTGGAGAGGTTCGGTGAGCAAATGAAGACCCTTTGAAGTCATATTGCATGGTACCCATTCCACGGGTCTCAACTCTCCAGGTTTAAGGTATTCTTCCTTCAGCTAAAACATGCATGTGGAACCCAGAGTATGATCAACCATGTGAACGGGAGACGTGTTCAAATATGTCTCAGTTTTCCTCCCCTGGTACTCGGGTGCTACATTCCAGACGCTTTACTAACACTCTCCCCACTTGGAGAGTCAGCGCCTTTAACCTCCTGTTTGGCCCAGTTTGCAATTTCTGCGGAAGATGAACAGGAATAGGGAACACCAATGAGAGACTAGCTGGAGGTGTCTGGACGGGCAAATTTAACTCTCATTTCCCACCAGGAAGAGGAAATAACCAAAGGCTCAGCGTGCCGGGCCGGAACCAGATTAGGGCCTGAAGCCATCCTGCGGTGTTGCGGCCAGCTCAAAAGAAAGCGAGTTGAAGAAAGGAGCTCAGGGGCACTGTAATTCACAAACCTGCAGAGTTATAAATGACAGCTATCGTCCAAAAATATACTGAAGTAAGGCTGCCAAGAGGACTTGAAAGCGGGGCAGAATTGCAGGAACCAATTTCAGGAGGTAGACTGGAATTGCATTGAAAGCATAGGAAAAGAGGCAGAACGTCCACAATGATGCACTTGGCCAAAAAGTGCGTATGCGTTTTTTCCTGAATATATTCAGGAAAAAACGCATACGCCCTTTTTGGCCAACCAAGCAAGCTTGCAAAGGAAATCTGCACTACAATGAAGTCTCACTTCCCCCCGGTCAAAAGGGCCATCTGAAAAAAGTGTAAAATCCAGAAAGGCAGGACAGGCCATGGAGAACTGGGAGCCTTGTTATGCTGATGGGCGGGATGTAAATTGCCAACAGACACTCGGGAGAAGTGTATGGTGTTTCCGGAAACATCTAAAAAACAAAGCAACAGAGCCTAGGGCACTTCCACTTATGGTCCTATAGCTTAGGGAAATTAAAATCAAAAAGACACAGCCACCCCAAAGTTTGGGACGCCTCTGTTTACAAGAACCTCGTTTACCGTACAAGTTCAATATCACAGAAAGTGAAAAATGGATAAAGAAGTTGTGGTACTTACGTACAATGCACTATCACTCAGCAATGAAATCTATGTCATCAGGCCCGTAGCAGCATAATGAGTGGATTCAGGCACGATGATTCTCACTGAAATAAGTCACACAGAAAAAGAAACATCATAAGATATCACTAATACACGGAATGTAAACTTGGCTACACAGGAACTGAATTCCAAGACAGAACAGGGTCTCAAATTTAGAAAACCAACTTATGCTTGCTTAAGGGGAAAGGTGAGTTGGGGTGCTGCATAAAACCAGAGATTGAAATGAGCACAGATAAAGTTCCTTAAGCCAAATATGGACTAGACAAGAGCTACTCCTTGCTCAACGAAATGGACTCAACACCCCATATTAAACGCCTAAGAATGTACCTGACTAGTAAGTATCTTAAAACCTATGGATTGCTATGTCTCCAAAAGAGAATCAAGCATGTGTACAGGGGCATAAACGCAGCAGTGATAGGATTGGAGAGGTTCGGTGAGCAAATGAAGACCCTTTGAAGTCATATTGCATGGTACCCATTCCACGGGTCTCAACTCTCCAGGTTTAAGGTATTCTTCCTTCAGCTAAAACATGCATGTGGAACCCAGAGTATGATCAACCATGTGAACGGGAGACGTGTTCAAATATGTCTCAGTTTTCCTCCCCTGGTACTCGGGTGCAACATTCCAGATGCTTTACTAACACTCTCCCCACTTGGAGAGTCCGTCCCTTTAATCTCCTGTTTGGCCCAGTTTGCAATTTCTGCGGAAGATGAACAGGAATAGTGAGAACCAATGAGAGACTAGCTGGAGGTGTCTGGACGGGCAAATTTAACTCTCATTTCCCACCAGAAAGAGGAATTAACCAAAGGCTCAGCGTGCCGTGCCGGAACCAGATTAGGGCCTGAAGCCATCCTGCGGTGTTGCGGCCAGCTCAAAAGAAAGCGAGTTGAAGAAAGGAGCTCAGGGGCACTGTAATTCACAAACCTGCAGAGTTATAAATGACAGCTATCGTCCAAAAATATACTGAAGTAAGGCTGCCAAGAGGACTTGAAAGCGGGGCAGAATTGCAGGAAACCGATTTCAGGAGGTAGACTGGAATTGCATTGAAAGCATAGGAAAAGAGGCAGAACGTCCACAATGATGCACTTGGCCAAAAAGGGCGTATGCGTTTTTTCCTGAATATATTCAGGAAAAAACGCATACGCCCTTTTTGGCCAACCAAGCAAGCTTGCAAAGGAAATCTGCACTACAATGAAGTCTCACTTCCCCCCGGTCAAAAGGGCCATCTGAAAAAAGTGTAAAATCCAGAAAGGCAGGACAGGCCATGGAGAACTGGGAGCCTTGTTATGCTGATGGGCGGGATGTAAATTGCCAACAGACACTCGGGAGAAGTGTATGGTGTTTCCTGAAACATCTATACAACAAAGCAACAGAGCCTAGGGCACTTCCACTTATGGTCCTATAGCTTAGGGAAATTAAAATCAAAAAGACACAGCCACCCCAAAGTTTGGGACGCCTCTGTTTACAAGAACCTCGTTTACAGTACAAGTTCAACATCGCAGAAAGTGAAAAATGGATAAAGAAGGTGTGGTATTTACTTACAAAGCAATATCACTCAGCAATGAAATCTATGTCATCAGGCCCTTAGCAGCACAATGAGTGGATTCAGGTATGATGATTCTAACTGAAATAAGTCACACAGAAAAAGAAACATCATAAGATATCAGTAATACACGGAATGTAAACTTGGCTACACAGGAACTGAATTACAGAACAGAACAGGGTCTCAAATTTAGAAAACCAACTTATGCTTGCTTAAGGGTAAAGGTGAGTTGGGGTGCTGCATAAAACCAGAGATTGAAACGAGCACAGATAAAGTTCCTTAAGCCAAATATGGAATAGACAAGAGCTACTCCTTGCTCAACGAAATGGACTCAACACCGCATATTAAACGCCTAAGAATGTACCTGACTAGTAAGTATCTTAAAACCTATGGATTGCTATGTCTCCGAAAGAGAATCAATCATGTGTACAGAGGCAAAAACGCAGCAGTGATAGGATTGGAGAGGTTCGGTGAGCAAATGAAGACCCTTTGAAGTCATATTGCATGGTACCCATTCCACGGGTTTCAACTACCCAGGTTTAAGGTATTCTTCCTTCAGCTAAAACATGCATGTGGAACCTAGAGTATGATCAACCATGTGATCGGGAGACGTGTTCAAATATGTCTCAGTTTTCGTAACCTGGTACTCAGGTGCAACATTCCAGACGCTTTACTAACACTCTCCCGACTTGCAGAGTCCGTCCCTTTAATCTCCTGTTTGGCCCAGTTTGCAATTTCTGCGGAAGATGAACAGGAATAACGAGAACCAATGAGAGACTAGCTGGAGGTGTCTGGACGGGCAAATTTAACTCTCATTTCCCACCAGAAAGAGGAATTAACCAAAGGCTCAGCATGCCGTGCCGGAACCAGATTAGGGCCTGAAGCCATCCTGCGGTGTTGCGGCCAGGTCACAAGAAAGCGAGTTGAAGAAAGGAGCTCAGGGGCACTGTAATTCACAAACCTGCAGAGTTATAAATGACAGCTATCGTCCAAAAATATACTGAAGTAAGGCTGCCAAGAGGACTTGAAAGCGGGGCAGAATTGCAGGAAACCGATTTCAGGAGGTAGACTGGAATTGCATTGAAAGCATAGGAAAAGAGGCAGAACGTCCACAATGATGCACTTGGCAAAAAAGGGCGTATGCGTTTTTTCCTGAATATATTCAGGAAAAAACGCATACGCCCTTTTTGGCCAACCAAGCAAGCTTGCAAAGGAAATCTGCACTACAATGAAGTCTCACTTCCCCCCGGTCAAAAGGGCCATCTGAAAATAGTGTAAAATCCAGAAAGGCAGGACAGGCCATGGAGAACTGGGAGCCTTGTTATGCTGATGGGCGGGATGAAATTGCCAACAGACACTCGGGAGAAGTGTATGGTGTTTCCTGAAACATCTAAAAAACAAAGCAACAGAGCCTAGGGCACTTCCACTTATGGTCCTATAGCTTAGGGAAATTAAAATCAAAAAGACACAGCCACCCCAAAGTTTGGTACGCCTCTGTTTACAAGAACCTCGTTTACAGTACAAGTTCAACATCACAGAAAGTGAAAAATGGATAAAGAAGGTGTGGTATTTACTTACAAAGCAATATCACTCAGCAATGAAATCTATGTCATCAGGCCCTTAGCAGCACAATGAGTGGATTCAGGTACGATGATTCTCACTGAAATAAGTCACACAGAAAAAGAAACATCATAAGATATCACTAATACACGGAATGTAAACTTGGCTACACAGGAACTGAATTCCAAAACAGAACAGGGTCTCAAATTTAGAAAACCAACTTATGCTTGCTTAAGGGGAAAGGTGAGTTGGGGTGCTGCATAAAACCAGAGATTGAAACGAGCACAGATAAAGTTCCTTAAGCCAAATATGGACTAGACAAGAGCTACTCCTTGCTCAAGAAATGGACTCAACACCCCATATTAAACGCCTAAGAATGTACCTGACTAGTAAGTATCTTAAAACCTATGGATTGCTATGTCTCCAAAAGAGAATCAAGCGTGTGTACAGGGGCATAAACGCATCAGTGATAGTATTGGAGAGGTTTGGTGAGCAAATGAAGACCCTTTGAAGTCATATTGCATGGTACCCATTCCACGGGTCTCAACTACCCAGGTTTAAGGTATTCTTCCTTCAGCTAAAACATGCATGTGGAACCCAGAGTATGATCAACCATGTGAACGGGAGACGTGTTCAAATATGTCTCAGTTTTCCTCCCCTGGTACTCGGGTGCAACATTCCAGACGCTTTACTAACACTCTCCCCTCTTGGAGAGTCAGCGCCTTTAACCTCCTGTTTGGCCCAGTTTGCAATTTCTGCGGAAGATGAACAGGAATAGCGAGAACCAATGAGAGACTAGCAGGAGGTGTCTGGACGGGCAAATTTAACTCTCATTTCCCACCAGGAAGAGGAAATAACCAAAGGCTCAGCGTGCCGGGCCGGAACCAGATTAGGGCCTGAAGCCATCCTGCGGTGTTGCGGCCAGGTCACAAGAAAGCGAGTTGAAGAAAGGAGCTCAGGGGCACTGTAATTCACAAACCTGCAGAGTTATAAATGACAGCTATCGTGCAAAAATATACTGAAGTAAGGCTGCCAAGAGGACTTGAAAGCGGGGCAGAATTGCAGGAAACCGATTTCAGGAGGTAGACTGGAATTGCATTGAAAGCATAGGAAAAGAGGCAGAACGTCCACAATGATGCACTTGGCAAAAAAGGGCATATGTGTTTTTTCCTGAATATATTCAGGAAAAAACGCATACGCCCTTTTTGGCCAACCAAGCAAGCTTGCAAAGGAAATCTGCACTACAATGAAGTCTCACTTCCCCCCGGTCAAAAGGGCCATCTGAAAAATGTGTAAAATCCAGAAAGGCAGGACAGGCCATGGAGAACTGGGAGCCTTGTTATGCTGATGGGCGGGATGTAAATTGCCAACAGACACTCGGGAGAAGTGTATGGTGTTTCCTGAAACATCTAAAAAACAAAGCAACAGAGCCTAGGGCACTTCCACTTACGGTCCTATAGCTTAGGGAAATTAAAATCAAAAAGACATAGCCACCCCAAAGTTTGGGACGCCTCTGTTTACAAGAACCTCGTTTACAGTACAAGTTCAACATCGCAGAAAGTGAAAAATGGATAAAGAAGGTGTGGTATTTACGTACAATGCAGTATCACTCAGCAATGAAATCTATGTCATCAGGCCCTTAGCAGCACAATGAGTGGATTCAGGTATGATGATTCTAACTGAAATAAGTCACACAGAAAAAGAAACATCATAAGATATCACTAATACACGGAATGTAAACTTGGCTACACAGGAACTGAATTACAGAACAGAACAGGGTCTCAAATTTAGAAAACCAACTTATGCTTGCTTAAGGGGAAAGGTGAGTTGGGGTGCTGCATAAAACCAGAGATTGAAATGAGCACAGATAAAGTTCCTTAAGCCAAATATGGAATAGACAAGAGCTACTCCTTGCTCAACGAAATGGACTCAACACCGCATATTAAACGCCTAAGAATGTACCTGACTAGTAAGTATCTTAAAACCTATGGATTGCTATGTCTCCGAAAGAGAATCAAGCATGTGTACAGGGGCACAAACGCAGCAGTGATAGGATTGGAGAGGTTCGGTGAGCAAATGAAGACCCTTTGAAGTCATATTGCATGGTACCCATTCCACGGGTCTCAACTACCCAGGTTTAAGGTATTCTTCCTTCAGCTAAAACATGCATGTGGAACCCAGAGTATGATCAACCATGTGAACGGGAGACGTGTTCAAATATGTCTCAGTTTTCCTCCCCTGGTACTCGGGTGCAACATTCCAGACGCTTTACTAACACTCTCCCCACTTGGAGAGTCCGTCCCTTTAATCTCCTGTTTGGCCCAGTTTGCAATTTCTGCGGAAGATGAACAGGAATAGCGAGAACCAACGAGAGACTAGCTGGAGGTGTCTGGACGGGCAAATTTAACTCTCATTTCCCACCAGAAAGAGGAATTAACCAAAGGCTCAGCGTGCCGTGCCGGAACCAGATTAGGGCCTGAAGCCATCCTGCGGTGTTGCGGCCAGGTCACAAGAAAGCGAGTTGAAGAAAGGAGCTCAGGGGCACTGTAATTCACAAACCTGCAGAGTTATAAATGACAGCTATCGTCCAAAAATATACTGAAGTAAGGCTGCCAAGAGGACTTGAAAGCGGGGCAGAATTGCAGGAAACCGATTTCAGGAGGTAGACTGGAATTGCATTGAAAGCACAGGAAAAGAGGCAGAACGTCCACAATGATGCACTTGGCCAAAAAGGGCGTATGCGTTTTTTCCTGAATATATTCAGGAAAAAACGCATACGCCCTTTTTGGCCAACCAAGCAAGCTTGCAAAGGAAATCTGCACTACAATGAAGTCTCACTTCCCCCCGGTCAAAAGGGCCATCTGAAAAAAGTGTAAAATCCAGAAAGGCAGGACAGGCCATGGAGAACTGGGAGCCTTGTTATGCTGATGGGCGGGATGAAATTGCCAACAGACACTCGGGAGAAGTGTATGGTGTTTCCTGAAACATCTAAAAAACAAAGCAACAGAGCCTAGGGCACTTCCACTTATGGTGCTATAGCTTAGGGAAATTAAAATCAAAAAGACACAGCCACCCCAAAGTTTGGGATGCCTCTGTTTACAAGAACCTCGTTTACCGTACAAGTTCAATATCACAGAAAGTGAAAAATGGATAAAGAACTTGTGGTACTTACGTACAATGCAGTATCACTCAGCAATGAAATCTATGTCATCAGGCCCTTAGCAGCACAATGAGTGGATTCAGGTATGATGATTCTAACTGAAATAAGTCACACAGAAAAAGAAACATCATAAGATATCACTAATACACGGAATGTAAACTTGGCTACACAGGAACTGAATTACAGAACAGAACAGGGTCTCAAATTTAGAAAACCAACTTATGCTAGCTTAAGGGGAAAGGTGAGTTGGGGTGCTGCATAAAACCAGAGATTGAAATGAGCACAGATAAAGTTCCTTAAGCCAAATATGGAATAGACAAGAGCTACTCCTTGCTCAACGAAATGGACTCAACACCGCATATTAAACGCCTAAGAATGTACCTGACTAGTAAGTATCTTAAAACCTATGGATTGCTATGTCTCCGAAAGAGAATCAAGCATGTGTACAGGGGCACAAACGCAGCAGTGATAGGATTGGAGAGGTTCGGTGAGCAAATGAAGACCCTTTGAAGTCATATTGCATGGTACCCATTCCACGGGTCTCAACTACCCAGGTTTAAGGTATTCTTCCTTCAGCTAAAACATGCATGTGGAACCCAGAGTATGATCAACCATGTGAACGGGAGACGTGTTCAAATATGTCTCAGTTTTCCTCCCCTGGTACTCGGGTGCAACATTCCAGACGCTTTACTAACACTCTCCCCACTTGGAGAGTCCGTCCCTTTAATCTCCTGTTTGGCCCAGTTTGCAATTTCTGCGGAAGATGAACAGGAATAGCGAGAACCAACGAGAGACTAGCTGGAGGTGTCTGGACGGGCAAATTTAACTCTCATTTCCCACCAGAAAGAGGAATTAACCAAAGGCTCAGCGTGCCGTGCCGGAACCAGATTAGGGCCTGAAGCCATCCTGCGGTGTTGCGGCCAGGTCACAAGAAAGCGAGTTGAAGAAAGGAGCTCAGGGGCACTGTAATTCACAAACCTGCAGAGTTATAAATGACAGCTATCGTCCAAAAATATACTGAAGTAAGGCTGCCAAGAGGACTTGAAAGCGGGGCAGAATTGCAGGAAACCGATTTCAGGAGGTAGACTGGAATTGCATTGAAAGCACAGGAAAAGAGGCAGAACGTCCACAATGATGCACTTGGCCAAAAAGGGCGTATGCGTTTTTTCCTGAATATATTCAGGAAAAAACGCATACGCCCTTTTTGGCCAACCAAGCAAGCTTGCAAAGGAAATCTGCACTACAATGAAGTCTCACTTCCCCCCGGTCAAAAGGGCCATCTGAAAAAAGTGTAAAATCCAGAAAGGCAGGACAGGCCATGGAGAACTGGGAGCCTTGTTATGCTGATGGGCGGGATGAAATTGCCAACAGACACTCGGGAGAAGTGTATGGTGTTTCCTGAAACATCTAAAAAACAAAGCAACAGAGCCTAGGGCACTTCCACTTATGGTGCTATAGCTTAGGGAAATTAAAATCAAAAAGACATAGCCACCCCAAAGTTTGGGACGCCTCTGTTTACAAGAACCTCGTTTACAGTACAAGTTCAACATCGCAGAAAGTGAAAAATGGATAAAGAAGGTGTGGTATTTACTTACAAAGCAATATCACTCAGCAATGAAATCTATGTCATCAGGCCCTTAGCAGCACAATGAGTGGATTCAGGTATGATGATTCTAACTGAAATAAGTCACACAGAAAAAGAAACATCATAAGATATCAGTAATACACGGAATGTAAACTTGGCTACACAGGAACTGAATTACAGAACAGAACAGGGTCTCAAATTTAGAAAACCAACTTATGCTTGCTTAAGGGTAAAGGTGAGTTGGGGTGCTGCATAAAACCAGAGATTGAAATGAGCACAGATAAAGTTCCTTAAGCCAAATATGGAATAGACAAGAGCTACTCCTTGCTCAACGAAATGGACTCAACACCGCATATTAAACGCCTAAGAATGTACCTGACTAGTAAGTATCTTAAAACCTATGGATTGCTATGTCTCCGAAAGAGAATCAAGCATGTGTACAGGGGCACAAACGCAGCAGTGATAGGATTGGAGAGGTTCGGTGAGCAAATGAAGACCCTTTGAAGTCATATTGCATGGTACCCATTCCACGGGTCTCAACTACCCAGGTTTAAGGTATTCTTCCTTCAGCTAAAACATGCATGTGGAACCCAGAGTATGATCAACCATGTGAACGGGAGACGTGTTCAAATATGTCTCAGTTTTCCTCCCCTGGTACTCGGGTGCAACATTCCAGACGCTTTACTAACACTCTCCCCACTTGGAGAGTCCGTCCCTTTAATCTCCTGTTTGGCCCAGTTTGCAATTTCTGCGGAAGATGAACAGGAATAGCGAGAACCAACGAGAGACTAGCTGGAGGTGTCTGGACGGGCAAATTTAACTCTCATTTCCCACCAGAAAGAGGAATTAACCAAAGGCTCAGCGTGCCGTGCCGGAACCAGATTAGGGCCTGAAGCCATCCTGCGGTGTTGCGGCCAGGTCACAAGAAAGCGAGTTGAAGAAAGGAGCTCAGGGGCACTGTAATTCACAAACCTGCAGAGTTATAAATGACAGCTATCGTCCAAAAATATACTGAAGTAAGGCTGCCAAGAGGACTTGAAAGCGGGGCAGAATTGCAGGAAACCGATTTCAGGAGGTAGACTGGAATTGCATTGAAAGCACAGGAAAAGAGGCAGAACGTCCACAATGATGCACTTGGCCAAAAAGGGCGTATGCGTTTTTTCCTGAATATATTCAGGAAAAAACGCATACGCCCTTTTTGGCCAACCAAGCAAGCTTGCAAAGGAAATCTGCACTACAATGAAGTCTCACTTCCCCCCGGTCAAAAGGGCCATCTGAAAAAAGTGTAAAATCCAGAAAGGCAGGACAGGCCATGGAGAACTGGGAGCCTTGTTATGCTGATGGGCGGGATGAAATTGCCAACACACACTCGGGAGAAGTGTATGGTGTTTCCTGAAACATCTAAAAAACAAAGCAACAGAGCCTAGGGCACTTCCACTTATGGTGCTATAGCTTAGGGAAATTAAAATCAAAAAGACACAGCCACCCCAAAGTTTGGGATGCCTCTGTTTACAAGAACCTCGTTTACCGTACAAGTTCAATATCACAGAAAGTGAAAAATGGATAAAGAACTTGTGGTACTTACGTACAATGCAGTATCACTCAGCAATGAAATCTATGTCATCAGGCCCTTAGCAGCACAATGAGTGGATTCAGGTATGATGATTCTAACTGAAATAAGTCACACAGAAAAAGAAACATCATAAGATATCACTAATACACGGAATGTAAACTTGGCTACACAGGAACTGAATTACAGAACAGAACAGGGTCTCAAATTTAGAAAACCAACTTATGCTAGCTTAAGGGGAAAGGTGAGTTGGGGTGCTGCATAAAACCAGAGATTGAAATGAGCACAGATAAAGTTCCTTAAGCCAAATATGGAATAGACAAGAGCTACTCCTTGCTCAACGAAATGGACTCAACACCGCATATTAAACGCCTAAGAATGTACCTGACTAGTAAGTATCTTAAAACCTATGGATTGCTATGTCTCCGAAAGAGAATCAAGCATGTGTACAGGGGCACAAACGCAGCAGTGATAGGATTGGAGAGGTTTGGTGAGCAAATGAAGACCCTTTGAAGTCATATTGCATGGTACCCATTCCACGGGTCTCAACTACCCAGGTTTAAGGTATTCTTCCTTCAGCTAAAACATGCATGTGGAACCCAGAGTATGATCAACCATGTGAACGGGAGACGTGTTCAAATATGTCTCAGTTTTCCTCCCCTGGTACTCGGGTGCAACATTCCAGACGCTTTACTAACACTCTCCCCACTTGGAGAGTCCGTCCCTTTAATCTCCTGTTTGGCCCAGTTTGCAATTTCTGCGGAAGATGAACAGGAATAGCGAGAACCAACGAGAGACTAGCTGGAGGTGTCTGGACGGGCAAATTTAACTCTCATTTCCCACCAGAAAGAGGAATTAACCAAAGGCTCAGCGTGCCGTGCCGGAACCAGATTAGGGCCTGAAGCCATCCTGCGGTGTTGCGGCCAGGTCACAAGAAAGCGAGTTGAAGAAAGGAGCTCAGGGGCACTGTAATTCACAAACCTGCAGAGTTATAAATGACAGCTATCGTCCAAAAATATACTGAAGTAAGGCTGCCAAGAGGACTTGAAAGCGGGGCAGAATTGCAGGAAACCGATTTCAGGAGGTAGACTGGAATTGCATTGAAAGCACAGGAAAAGAGGCAGAACGTCCACAATGATGCACTTGGCCAAAAAGGGCGTATGCGTTTTTTCCTGAATATATTCAGGAAAAAACGCATACGCCCTTTTTGGCCAACCAAGCAAGCTTGCAAAGGAAATCTGCACTACAATGAAGTCTCACTTCCCCCCGGTCAAAAGGGCCATCTGAAAAAAGTGTAAAATCCAGAAAGGCAGGACAGGCCATGGAGAACTGGGAGCCTTGTTATGCTGATGGGCGGGATGAAATTGCCAACAGACACTCGGGAGAAGTGTATGGTGTTTCCTGAAACATCTAAAAAACAAAGCAACAGAGCCTAGGGCACTTCCACTTATGGTGCTATAGCTTAGGGAAATTAAAATCAAAAAGACACAGCCACCCCAAAGTTTGGGATGCCTCTGTTTACAAGAACCTCGTTTACCGTACAAGTTCAATATCACAGAAAGTGAAAAATGGATAAAGAACTTGTGGTACTTACGTACAATGCAGTATCACTCAGCAATGAAATCTATGTCATCAGGCCCTTAGCAGCACAATGAGTGGATTCAGGTATGATGATTCTAACTGAAATAAGTCACACAGAAAAAGAAACATCATAAGATATCACTAATACACGGAATGTAAACTTGGCTACACAGGAACTGAATTACAGAACAGAACAGGGTCTCAAATTTAGAAAACCAACTTATGCTAGCTTAAGGGGAAAGGTGAGTTGGGGTGCTGCATAAAACCAGAGATTGAAATGAGCACAGATAAAGTTCCTTAAGCCAAATATGGAATAGACAAGAGCTACTCCTTGCTCAACGAAATGGACTCAACACCGCATATTAAACGCCTAAGAATGTACCTGACTAGTAAGTATCTTAAAACCTATGGATTGCTATGTCTCTGAAAGAGAATCAAGCATGTGTACAGGCGCATAAACGCAGCAATGATAGGATTTGAGTGTTTCGGTGAACAAATGAAGACCCTTTGAAGTCATATTGCATGGTACCCATTCCACGGGTCTCAACTCTCCAGGTTTAAGGTATTCTTCCTTCAGCTAAAACATGCATGTGGAACCCAGAGTATGATCAACCGTGTGAACGGGAGACGTGTTCAAATATGTCTCAGTTTTCGTACCCTGGTACTCGGGTGCAACATTCCAGACGCTTTACTAACACTCTCCCCACTTGGAGAGTCAGCGTCTTTAACCTCCTGTTTGGCCCAGTTTGCAATTTCTGCGGAAGATGAACAGGAATAGGGAGAACCAATGAGAGACTAGCTGGAGGTGTCTGGACGGGCAAATTTAACTCTCATTTCCCACCAGGAAGAGGAATTAACCAAAGGCTCAGCGTGCCGTGAAGGAATCAGATTAGGGCCTGAAGCCATCCTGCGGTGTTGCGGCCAGCTCACAAGAAAGCGAGTTTAACAAAGGAGCTCAGGGGCACTGTAATTCACAAACCTGCAGAGTTATAAATGACAGCTATCGTCCAAAAATATACTGAAGTAAGGCTGCCAAGAGGACTTGAAAGCGGGGCAGAATTGCAGGAAACTGATTTCAGGAGGTAGACTGGAATTGCTTTGAAAGCATAGGAAAAGAGGCAGAACGTCCACAATGATGCACTTGGCCAAAAAGGGCGTATGCGTTTTTTCCTGAATATATTCAGGAAAAAACGCATACGCCCTTTTTGGCCAACCAAGCAAGCTTGCAAAGGAAATCTGCACTACAATGAAGTCTCACTTCCCCCCGGTCAAAAGGGCCATCTGAAAAAAGTGTAAAATCCAGAAAGGCAGGACAGGCCATGGAGAACTGGGAGCCTTGTTATGCTGATGGGCGGGATGTAAATTGCCAACAGACACTCGGGAGAAGTGTATGGTGTTTCCGGAAACATCTAAAAAACAAAGCAACAGAGCCTAGGGCACTTCCACTTATGGTCCTATAGCTTAGGGAAATTAAAATCAAAAAGACACAGCCACCCCAAAGTTTGGGACGCCTCTGTTTACAAGAACCTCGTTTACCGTACAAGTTCAATATCACAGAAAGTGAAAAATGGATAAAGAAGTTGTGGTACTTACGTACAATGCACTATCACTCAGCAATGAAATCTATGTCATCAGGCCCGTAGCAGCATAATGAGTGGATTCAGGCACGATGATTCTCACTGAAATAAGTCACACAGAAAAAGAAACATCATAAGATATCACTAATACACGGAATGTAAACTTGGCTACACAGGAACTGAATTCCAAGACAGAACAGGGTCTCAAATTTAGAAAACCAACTTATGCTTGCTTAAGGGGAAAGGTGAGTTGGGGTGCTGCATAAAACCAGAGATTGAAATGAGCACAGAGAAAGTTCCTTAAGCCAAATATGGACTAGACAAGAGCTACTCCTTGCTCAACGAAATGGACTCAACACCCCATATTAAACGCCTAAGAATGTACCTGACTAGTAAGTATCTTAAAACCTATGGATTGCTATGTCTCCAAAAGAGAATCAAGCATGTGTACAGGGGCATAAACGCAGCAGTGATAGGATTGGAGAGGTTCGGTGAGCAAATGAAGACCCTTTGAAGTCATATTGCATGGTACCCATTCCACGGGTCTCAACTCTCCAGGTTTAAGGTATTCTTCCTTCAGCTAAAACATGCATGTGGAACCCAGAGTATGATCAACCATGTGAACGGGAGACGTGTTCAAATATGTCTCAGTTTTCCTCCCCTGGTACTCGGGTGCTACATTCCAGACGCTTTACTAACACTCTCCCCACTTGGAGAGTCAGCGCCTTTAACCTCCTGTTTGGCCCAGTTTGCAATTTCTGCGGAAGATGAACAGGAATAGGGAACACCAATGAGAGACTAGCTGGAGGTGTCTGGACGGGCAAATTTAACTCTCATTTCCCACCAGGAAGAGGAAATAACCAAAGGCTCAGCGTGCCGGGCCGGAACCAGATTAGGGCCTGAAGCCATCCTGCGGTGTTGCGGCCAGCTCAAAAGAAAGCGAGTTGAAGAAAGGAGCTCAGGGGCACTGTAATTCACAAACCTGCAGAGTTATAAATGACAGCTATCGTCCAAAAATATACTGAAGTAAGGCTGCCAAGAGGACTTGAAAGCGGGGCAGAATTGCAGGAACCAATTTCAGGAGGTAGACTGGAATTGCATTGAAAGCATAGGAAAAGAGGCAGAACGTCCACAATGATGCACTTGGCCAAAAAGGGCGTATGCGTTTTTTCCTGAATATATTCAGGAAAAAACGCATACGCCCTTTTTGGCCAACCAAGCAAGCTTGCAAAGGAAATCTGCACTACAATGAAGTCTCACTTCCCCCCGGTCAAAAGGGCCATCTGAAAAAAGTGTAAAATCCAGAAAGGCAGGACAGGCCATGGAGAACTGGGAGCCTTGTTATGCTGATGGGCGGGATGTAAATTGCCAACAGACACTCGGGAGAAGTGTATGGTGTTTCCGGAAACATCTAAAAAACAAAGCAACAGAGCCTAGGGCACTTCCACTTATGGTCCTATAGCTTAGGGAAATTAAAATCAAAAAGACACAGCCACCCCAAAGTTTGGGACGCCTCTGTTTACAAGAACCTCGTTTACCATACAAGTTCAATATCACAGAAAGTGAAAAATGGATAAAGAACTTGTGGTACTTACGTACAATGCAGTATCACTCAGCAATGAAATCTATGTCATCAGGCCCGTAGCAGCATAATGAGTGGATTCAGGTACGATGAATCTCACTGAAATAAGTCACACAGAAAAAGAAACATCATAAGATATCAGTAATACACGGAATGTAAACTTGGCTACACAGGAACTGAATTACAGAACAGAACAGGGTCTCAAATTTAGAAAACCAACTTATGCTTGCTTAAGGGGAAAGGTGAGTTGGGGTGCTGCATAAAACCAGAGATTGAAATGAGCACAGAGAAAGTTCCTTAAGCCAAATATGGACTAGACAAGAGCTACTCCTTGCTCAACGAAATGGACTCAACACCCCATATTAAACGCCTAAGAATGTACCTGACTAGTAAGTATCTTAAAACCTATGGATTGCTATGTCTCCAAAAGAGAATCAAGCGTGTGTACAGGGGCATAAACGCAGCAGTGATAGGATCGGAGAGGTTCGGTGAGCAAATGAAGACCCTTTGAAGTCATATTGCATGGTACCCATTCCACGGGTCTCAACTCTCCAGGTTTAAGGTATTCTTCCTTCAGCTAAAACATGCATGTGGAACCCAGAGTATGATCAACCATGTGAACGGGAGACGTGTTCAAATATGTCTCAGTTTTCCTCCCCTGGTACTCAGGTGCTACATTCCAGACGCTTTACTAACACTCTCCCCACTTGGAGAGTCAGCGCCTTTAACCTCCTGTTTGGCCCAGTTTGCAATTTCTGCGGAAGATGAACAGGAATAGGGAACACCAATGAGAGACTAGCTGGAGGTGTCTGGACGGGCAAATTTAACTCTCATTTCCCACCAGGAAGAGGAAATAACCAAAGGCTCAGCGTGCCGGGCCGGAACCAGATTAGGGCCTGAAGCCATCCTGCGGTGTTGCGGCCAGCTCAAAAGAAAGCGAGTTGAAGAAAGGAGCTCAGGGGCACTGTAATTCACAAACCTGCAGAGTTATAAATGACAGCTATCGTCCAAAAATATACTGAAGTAAGGCTGCCAAGAGGACTTGAAAGCGGGGCAGAATTGCAGGAACCAATTTCAGGAGGTAGACTGGAATTGCATTGAAAGCATAGGAAAAGAGGCAGAACGTCCACAATGATGCACTTGGCCAAAAAGTGCGTATGCGTTTTTTCCTGAATATATTCAGGAAAAAACGCATACGCCCTTTTTGGCCAACCAAGCAAGCTTGCAAAGGAAATCTGCACTACAATGAAGTCTCACTTCCCCCCGGTCAAAAGGGCCATCTGAAAAAAGTGTAAAATCCAGAAAGGCAGGACAGGCCATGGAGAACTGGGAGCCTTGTTATGCTGATGGGCGGGATGTAAATTGCCAACAGACACTCGGGAGAAGTGTATGGTGTTTCCGGAAACATCTAAAAAACAAAGCAACAGAGCCTAGGGCACTTCCACTTATGGTCCTATAGCTTAGGGAAATTAAAATCAAAAAGACACAGCCACCCCAAAGTTTGGGACGCCTCTGTTTACAAGAACCTCGTTTACCGTACAAGTTCAATATCACAGAAAGTGAAAAATGGATAAAGAAGTTGTGGTACTTACGTACAATGCAGTATCACTCAGCAATGAAATCTATGTCATCAGGCCCGTAGCAGCATAATGAGTGGATTCAGGCACGATGATTCTCACTGAAATAAGTCACACAGAAAAAGAAACATCATAAGATATCACTAATACACGGAATGTAAACTTGGCTACACAGGAACTGAATTCCAAGACAGAACAGGGTCTCAAATTTAGAAAACCAAATTATGCTTGCTTAAGGGGAAAGGTGAGTTGGGGTGCTGCATAAAACCAGAGATTGAAATGAGCACAGATAAAGTTCCTTAAGCCAAATATGGACTAGACAAGAGCTACTCCTTGCTCAACAAAATGGACTCAACACCCCATATTAAATGCCTAAGAATGTACCTGACTAGTAAGTATCTTAAAACCTATGGATTGCTATGTCTCCAAAAGAGAATCAAGCATGTGTACAGGGGCATAAACGCAGCAGTGATAGGATTGGAGAGGTTCGGTGAGCAAATGAAGACCCTTTGAAGTCATATTGCATGGTACCCATTCCACGGGTCTCAACTCTCCAGGTTTAAGGTATTCTTCCTTCAGCTAAAACATGCATGTGGAACCCAGAGTATGATCAACCATGTGAACGGGAGACGTGTTCAAATATGTCTCAGTTTTCCTCCCCTGGTACTCGGGTGCAACATTCCAGACGCTTTACTAACACTCTCCCCACTTGGAGAGTCCGTCCCTTTAATCTCCTGTTTGGCCCAGTTTGCAATTTCTGCGGAAGATGAACAGGAATAGCGAGAACCAATGAGAGACTAGCTGGAGGTGTCTGGACGGGCAAATTTAACTCTCATTTCCCACCAGAAAGAGGAATTAACCAAAGGCTCAGCGTGCCGTGCCGGAACCAGATTAGGGCCTGAAGCCATCCTGCGGTGTTGCGGCCAGCTCAAAAGAAAGCGAGTTGAAGAAAGGAGCTCAGGGGCACTGTAATTCACAAACCTGCAGAGTTATAAATGACAGCTATCGTCCAAAAATATACTGAAGTAAGGCTGCCAAGAGGACTTGAAAGCGGGGCAGAATTGCAGGAAACCGATTTCAGGAGGTAGACTGGAATTGCATTGAAAGCATAGGAAAAGAGGCAGAACGTCCACAATGATGCACTTGGCCAAAAAGGGCGTATGCGTTTTTTCCTGAATATATTCAGGAAAAAACGCATACGCCCTTTTTGGCCAACCAAGCAAGCTTGCAAAGGAAATCTGCACTACAATGAAGTCTCACTTCCCCCCGGTCAAAAGGGCCATCTGAAAAAAGTGTAAAATCCAGAAAGGCAGGACAGGCCATGGAGAACTGGGAGCCTTGTTATGCTGATGGGCGGGATGTAAATTGCCAACAGACACTCGGGAGAAGTGTATGGTGTTTCCTGAAACATCTAAAAAACAAAGCAACAGAGCCTAGGGCACTTCCACTTATGGTCCTATAGCTTAGGGAAATTAAAATCAAAAAGACACAGCCACCCCAAAGTTTGGGACGCCTCTGTTTACAAGAACCTCGTTTACAGTACAAGTTCAACATCGCAGAAAGTGAAAAATGGATAAAGAAGGTGTGGTATTTACTTACAAAGCAATATCACTCAGCAATGAAATCTATGTCATCAGGCCCTTAGCAGCACAATGAGTGGATTCAGGTATGATGATTCTAACTGAAATAAGTCACACAGAAAAAGAAACATCATAAGATATCAGTAATACACGGAATGTAAACTTGGCTACACAGGAACTGAATTACAGAACAGAACAGGGTCTCAAATTTAGAAAACCAACTTATGCTTGCTTAAGGGTAAAGGTGAGTTGGGGTGCTGCATAAAACCAGAGATTGAAACGAGCACAGATAAAGTTCCTTAAGCCAAATATGGAATAGACAAGAGCTACTCCTTGCTCAACGAAATGGACTCAACACCGCATATTAAACGCCTAAGAATGTACCTGACTAGTAAGTATCTTAAAACCTATGGATTGCTATGTCTCCGAAAGAGAATCAAGCATGTGTACAGGGGCAAAAACGCAGCAGTGATAGGATTGGAGAGGTTCGGTGAGCAAATGAAGACCCTTTGAAGTCATATTGCATGGTACCCATTCCACGGGTTTCAACTACCCAGGTTTCAGGTATTCTTCCTTCAGCTAAAACATGCATGTGGAACCTAGAGTATGATCAACCATGTGATCGGGAGACGTGTTCAAATATGTCTCAGTTTTCGTACCCTGGTACTCGGGTGCAACATTCCAGACGCTTTACTAACACTCTCCCGACTTGCAGAGTCCGTCCCTTTAATCTCCTGTTTGGCCCAGTTTGCAATTTCTGCGGAAGATGAACAGGAATAACGAGAACCAATGAGAGACTAGCTGGAGGTGTCTGGACGGGCAAATTTAACTCTCATTTCCCACCAGAAAGAGGAATTAACCAAAGGCTCAGCATGCCGTGCCGGAACCAGATTAGGGCCTGAAGCCATCCTGCGGTGTTGCGGCCAGGTCACAAGAAAGCGAGTTGAAGAAAGGAGCTCAGGGGCACTGTAATTCACAAACCTGCAGAGTTATAAATGACAGCTATCGTCCAAAAATATACTGAAGTAAGGCTGCCAAGAGGACTTGAAAGCGGGGCAGAATTGCAGGAAACCGATTTCAGGAGGTAGACTGGAATTGCATTGAAAGCATAGGAAAAGAGGCAGAACGTCCACAATGATGCACTTGGCCAAAAAGGGCGTATGCGTTTTTTCCTGAATATATTCAGGAAAAAACGCATACGCCCTTTTTGGCCAACCAAGCAAGCTTGCAAAGGAAATCTGCACTACAATGAAGTTTCACTTCCCCCCGGTCAAAAGGGCCATCTGAAAATAGTGTAAAATCCAGAAAGGCAGGACAGGCCATGGAGAACTGGGAGCCTTGTTATGCTGATGGGCGGGATGAAATTGCCAACAGACACTCGGGAGAAGTGTATGGTGTTTCCTGAAACATCTAAAAAACAAAGCAACAGAGCCTAGGGCACTTCCACTTATGGTCCTATAGCTTAGGGAAATTAAAATCAAAAAGACACAGCCACCCCAAAGTTTGGGACGCCTCTGTTTACAAGAACCTCGTTTTCAGTACAAGTTCAACATCACAGAAAGTGAAAAATGGATAAAGAAGGTGTGGTATTTACTTACAAAGCAATATCACTCAGCAATGAAATCTATGTCATCAGGCCCTTAGCAGCACAATGAGTGGATTCAGGTACGATGATTCTCACTGAAATAAGTCACACAGAAAAAGAAACATCATAAGATATCAGTAATACACGGAATGTAAACTTGGCTACACAGGAACTGAATTACAGAACAGAACAGGGTCTCAAATTTAGAAAACCAACTTATGCTTGCTTAAGGGGAAAGGTGAGTTGGGGTGCTGCATAAAACCAGAGATTGAAATGAGCACAGAGAAAGTTCCTTAAGCCAAATATGGACTAGAGAAGAGCTACTCCTTGCTCAACGAAATGGACTCAACACCCCATATTAAACGCCTAAGAATGTACCTGACTAGTAAGTATCTTAAAACCTATGGATTGCTATGTCTCCAAAAGAGAATCAAGCGTGTGTACAGGGGCATAAACGCAGCAGTGATAGGATTGGAGAGGTTCGGTGAGCAAATGAAGACCCTTTGAAGTCATATTGCATGGTACCCATTCCACGGGTCTCAACTCTCCAGGTTTAAGGTATTCTTCCTTCAGCTAAAACATGCATGTGGAACCCAGAGTATGATCAACCATGTGAACGGGAGACGTGTTCAAATATGTCTCAGTTTTCCTCCCCTGGTACTCGGGTGCTACATTCCAGACGCTTTACTAACACTCTCCCCACTTGGAGAGTCAGCGCCTTTAACCTCCTGTTTGGCCCAGTTTGCAATTTCTGCGGAAGATGAACAGGAATAGGGAACACCAATGAGAGACTAGCTGGAGGTGTCTGGACGGGCAAATTTAACTCTCATTTCCCACCAGGAAGAGGAAATAACCAAAGGCTCAGCGTGCCGGGCCGGAACCAGATTAGGGCCTGAAGCCATCCTGCGGTGTTGCGGCCAGCTCAAAAGAAAGCGAGTTGAAGAAAGGAGCTCAGGGGCACTGTAATTCACAAACCTGCAGAGTTATAAATGACAGCTATCGTCCAAAAATATACTGAAGTAAGGCTGCCAAGAGGACTTGAAAGCGGGGCAGAATTGCAGGAACCAATTTCAGGAGGTAGACTGGAATTGCATTGAAAGCATAGGAAAAGAGGCAGAACGTCCACAATGATGCACTTGGCCAAAAAGTGCGTATGCGTTTTTTCCTGAATATATTCAGGAAAAAACGCATACGCCCTTTTTGGCCAACCAAGCAAGCTTGCAAAGGAAATCTGCACTACAATGAAGTCTCACTTCCCCCCGGTCAAAAGGGCCATCTGAAAAAAGTGTAAAATCCAGAAAGGCAGGACAGGCCATGGAGAACTGGGAGCCTTGTTATGCTGATGGGCGGGATGTAAATTGCCAACAGACACTCGGGAGAAGTGTATGGTGTTTCCGGAAACATCTAAAAAACAAAGCAACAGAGCCTAGGGCACTTCCACTTATGGTCCTATAGCTTAGGGAAATTAAAATCAAAAAGACACAGCCACCCCAAAGTTTGGGACGCCTCTGTTTACAAGAACCTCGTTTACCGTACAAGTTCAATATCACAGAAAGTGAAAAATGGATAAAGAAGTTGTGGTACTTACGTACAATGCAGTATCACTCAGCAATGAAATCTATGTCATCAGGCCCGTAGCAGCATAATGAGTGGATTCAGGCACGATGATTCTCACTGAAATAAGTCACACAGAAAAAGAAACATCATAAGATATCACTAATACACGGAATGTAAACTTGGCTACACAGGAACTGAATTCCAAGACAGAACAGGGTCTCAAATTTAGAAAACCAACTTATGCTTGCTTAAGGGGAAAGGTGAGTTGGGGTGCTGCATAAAACCAGAGATTGAAATGAGCACAGATAAAGTTCCTTAAGCCAAATATGGACTAGACAAGAGCTACTCCTTGCTCAACGAAATGGACTCAACACCCCATATTAAACGCCTAAGAATGTACCTGACTAGTAAGTATCTTAAAACCTATGGATTGCTATGTCTCCAAAAGAGAATCAAGCATGTGTACAGGGGCATAAACGCAGCAGTGATAGGATTGGAGAGGTTCGGTGAGCAAATGAAGACCCTTTGAAGTCATATTGCATGGTACCCATTCCCCGGGTTTCAACTACCCAGGTTTAAGGTATTCTTCCTTCAGCTAAAACATGCATGTGGAACCTAGAGTATGATCAACCATGTGATCGGGAGACGTGTTCAAATATGTCTCAGTTTTCGTAACCTGGTACTCAGGTGCAACATTCCAGACGCTTTACTAACACTCTCCCGACTTGCAGAGTCCGTCCCTTTAATCTCCTGTTTGGCCCAGTTTGCAATTTCTGCGGAAGATGAACAGGAATAACGAGAACCAATGAGAGACTAGCTGGAGGTGTCTGGACGGGCAAATTTAACTCTCATTTCCCACCAGAAAGAGGAATTAACCAAAGGCTCAGCATGCCGTGCCGGAACCAGATTAGGGCCTGAAGCCATCCTGCGGTGTTGCGGCCAGGTCACAAGAAAGCGAGTTGAAGAAAGGAGCTCAGGGGCACTGTAATTCACAAACCTGCAGAGTTATAAATGACAGCTATCGTCCAAAAATATACTGAAGTAAGGCTGCCAAGAGGACTTGAAAGCGGGGCAGAATTGCAGGAAACCGATTTCAGGAGGTAGACTGGAATTGCATTGAAAGCATAGGAAAAGAGGCAGAACGTCCACAATGATGCACTTGGCCAAAAAGGGCGTATGCGTTTTTTCCTGAATATATTCAGGAAAAAACGCATACGCCCTTTTTGGCCAACCAAGCAAGCTTGCAAAGGAAATCTGCACTACAATGAAGTCTCACTTCCCCCCGGTCAAAAGGGCCATCTGAAAATAGTGTAAAATCCAGAAAGGCAGGACAGGCCATGGAGAACTGGGAGCCTTGTTATGCTGATGGGCGGGATGAAATTGCCAACAGACACTCGGGAGAAGTGTATGGTGTTTCCTGAAACATCTAAAAAACAAAGCAACAGAGCCTAGGGCACTTCCACTTATGGTCCTATAGCTTAGGGAAATTAAAATCAAAAAGACACAGCCACCCCAAAGTTTGGGACGCCTCTGTTTACAAGAACCTCGTTTACAGTACAAGTTCAACATCACAGAAAGTGAAAAATGGATAAAGAAGGTGTGGTATTTACTTACAAAGCAATATCACTCAGCAATGAAATCTATGTCATCAGGCCCTTAGCAGCACAATGAGTGGATTCAGGTACGATGATTCTCACTGAAATAAGTCACACAGAAAAAGAAACATCATAAGATATCACTAATACACGGAATGTAAACTTGGCTACACAGGAACTGAATTCCAAAACAGAACAGGGTCTCAAATTTAGAAAACCAACTTATGCTTGCTTAAGGGGAAAGGTGAGTTGGGGTGCTGCATAAAACCAGAGATTGAAACGAGCACAGATAAAGTTCCTTAAGCCAAATATGGACTAGACAAGAGCTACTCCTTGCTCAAGAAATGGACTCAACACCCCATATTAAACGCCTAAGAATGTACCTGACTAGTAAGTATCTTAAAACCTATGGATTGCTATGTCTCCAAAAGAGAATCAAGCGTGTGTACAGGGGCATAAACGCATCAGTGATAGTATTGGAGAGGTTTGGTGAGCAAATGAAGACCCTTTGAAGTCATATTGCATGGTACCCATTCCACGGGTCTCAACTCTCCAGGTTTAAGGTATTCTTCCTTCAGCTAAAACATGCATGTGGAACCCAGAGTATGATCAACCATGTGAACGGGAGACGTGTTCAAATATGTCTCAGTTTTCCTCCCCTGGTACTCGGGTGCAACATTCCAGACGCTTTACTAACACTCTCCCCTCTTGGAGAGTCAGCGCCTTTAACCTCCTGTTTGGCCCAGTTTGCAATTTCTGCGGAAGATGAACAGGAATAGCGAGAACCAATGAGAGACTAGCAGGAGGTGTCTGGACGGGCAAATTTAACTCTCATTTCCCACCAGGAAGAGGAAATAACCAAAGGCTCAGCGTGCCGGGCCGGAACCAGATTAGGGCCTGAAGCCATCCTGCGGTGTTGCGGCCAGGTCACAAGAAAGCGAGTTGAAGAAAGGAGCTCAGGGGCACTGTAATTCACAAACCTGCAGAGTTATAAATGACAGCTATCGTGCAAAAATATACTGAAGTAAGGCTGCCAAGAGGACTTGAAAGCGGGGCAGAATTGCAGGAAACCGATTTCAGGAGGTAGACTGGAATTGCATTGAAAGCATAGGAAAAGAGGCAGAACGTCCACAATGATGCACTTGGCAAAAAAGGGCATATGTGTTTTTTCCTGAATATATTCAGGAAAAAACGCATACGCACTTTTTGGCCAACCAAGCAAGCTTGCAAAGGAAATCTGCACTACAATGAAGTCTCACTTCCCCCCGGTCAAAAGGGCCATCTGAAAAATGTGTAAAATCCAGAAAGGCAGGACAGGCCATGGAGAACTGGGAGCCTTGTTATGCTGATGGGCGGGATGTAAATTGCCAACAGACACTCGGGAGAAGTGTATGGTGTTTCCTGAAACATCTAAAAAACAAAGCAACAGAGCCTAGGGCACTTCCACTTACGGTCCTATAGCTTAGGGAAATTAAAATCAAAAAGACATAGCCACCCCAAAGTTTGGGACGCCTCTGTTTACAAGAACCTCGTTTACAGTACAAGTTCAACATCGCAGAAAGTGAAAAATGGATAAAGAAGGTGTGGTATTTACTTACAAAGCAATATCACTCAGCAATGAAATCTATGTCATCAGGCCCTTAGCAGCACAATGAGTGGATTCAGGTATGATGATTCTAACTGAAATAAGTCACACAGAAAAAGAAACATCATAAGATATCAGTAATACACGGAATGTAAACTTGGCTACACAGGAACTGAATTACAGAACAGAACAGGGTCTCAAATTTAGAAAACCAACTTATGCTTGCTTAAGGGTAAAGGTGAGTTGGGGTGCTGCATAAAACCAGAGATTGAAATGAGCACAGATAAAGTTCCTTAAGCCAAATATGGAATAGACAAGAGCTACTCCTTGCTCAACGAAATGGACTCAACACCGCATATTAAACGCCTAAGAATGTACCTGACTAGTAAGTATCTTAAAACCTATGGATTGCTATGTCTCCGAAAGAGAATCAAGCATGTGTACAGGGGCACAAACGCAGCAGTGATAGGATTGGAGAGGTTCGGTGAGCAAATGAAGACCCTTTGAAGTCATATTGCATGGTACCCATTCCACGGGTCTCAACTACCCAGGTTTAAGGTATTCTTCCTTCAGCTAAAACATGCATGTGGAACCCAGAGTATGATCAACCATGTGAACGGGAGACGTGTTCAAATATGTCTCAGTTTTCCTCCCCTGGTACTCGGGTGCAACATTCCAGACGCTTTACTAACACTCTCCCCACTTGGAGAGTCCGTCCCTTTAATCTCCTGTTTGGCCCAGTTTGCAATTTCTGCGGAAGATGAACAGGAATAGCGAGAACCAACGAGAGACTAGCTGGAGGTGTCTGGACGGGCAAATTTAACTCTCATTTCCCACCAGAAAGAGGAATTAACCAAAGGCTCAGCGTGCCGTGCCGGAACCAGATTAGGGCCTGAAGCCATCCTGCGGTGTTGCGGCCAGGTCACAAGAAAGCGAGTTGAAGAAAGGAGCTCAGGGGCACTGTAATTCACAAAACTGCAGAGTTATAAATGACAGCTATCGTCCAAAAATATACTGAAGTAAGGCTGCCAAGAGGACTTGAAAGCGGGGCAGAATTGCAGGAAACCGATTTCAGGAGGTAGACTGGAATTGCATTGAAAGCACAGGAAAAGAGGCAGAACGTCCACAATGATGCACTTGGCCAAAAAGGGCGTATGCGTTTTTTCCTGAATATATTCAGGAAAAAACGCATACGCCCTTTTTGGCCAACCAAGCAAGCTTGCAAAGGAAATCTGCACTACAATGAAGTCTCACTTCCCCCCGGTCAAAAGGGCCATCTGAAAAAAGTGTAAAATCCAGAAAGGCAGGACAGGCCATGGAGAACTGGGAGCCTTGTTATGCTGATGGGCGGGATGAAATTGCCAACAGACACTCGGGAGAAGTGTATGGTGTTTCCTGAAACATCTAAAAAACAAAGCAACAGAGCCTAGGGCACTTCCACTTATGGTGCTATAGCTTAGGGAAATTAAAATCAAAAAGACACAGCCACCCCAAAGTTTGGGATGCCTCTGTTTACAAGAACCTCGTTTACCGTACAAGTTCAATATCACAGAAAGTGAAAAATGGATAAAGAACTTGTGGTACTTACGTACAATGCAGTATCACTCAGCAATGAAATCTATGTCATCAGGCCCTTAGCAGCACAATGAGTGGATTCAGGTATGATGATTCTAACTGAAATAAGTCACACAGAAAAAGAAACATCATAAGATATCACTAATACACGGAATGTAAACTTGGCTACACAGGAACTGAATTACAGAACAGAACAGGGTCTCAAATTTAGAAAACCAACTTATGCTAGCTTAAGGGGAAAGGTGAGTTGGGGTGCTGCATAAAACCAGAGATTGAAATGAGCACAGATAAAGTTCCTTAAGCCAAATATGGAATAGACAAGAGCTACTCCTTGCTCAACGAAATGGACTCAACACCGCATATTAAACGCCTAAGAATGTACCTGACTAGTAAGTATCTTAAAACCTATGGATTGCTATGTCTCCGAAAGAGAATCAAGCATGTGTACAGGGGCACAAACGCAGCAGTGATAGGATTGGAGAGGTTCGGTGAGCAAATGAAGACCCTTTGAAGTCATATTGCATGGTACCCATTCCACGGGTCTCAACTACCCAGGTTTAAGGTATTCTTCCTTCAGCTAAAACATGCATGTGGAACCCAGAGTATGATCAACCATGTGAACGGGAGACGTGTTCAAATATGTCTCAGTTTTCCTCCCCTGGTACTCGGGTGCAACATTCCAGACGCTTTACTAACACTCTCCCCACTTGGAGAGTCTGTCCCTTTAATCTCCTGTTTGGCCCAGTTTGCAATTTCTGCGGAAGATGAACAGGAATAGCGAGAACCAACGAGAGACTAGCTGGAGGTGTCTGGACGGGCAAATTTAACTCTCATTTCCCACCAGAAAGAGGAATTAACCAAAGGCTCAGCGTGCCGTGCCGGAACCAGATTAGGGCCTGAAGCCATCCTGCGGTGTTGCGGCCAGGTCACAAGAAAGCGAGTTGAAGAAAGGAGCTCAGGGGCACTGTAATTCACAAACCTGCAGAGTTATAAATGACAGCTATCGTCCAAAAATATACTGAAGTAAGGCTGCCAAGAGGACTTGAAAGCGGGGCAGAATTGCAGGAAACCGATTTCAGGAGGTAGACTGGAATTGCATTGAAAGCACAGGAAAAGAGGCAGAACGTCCACAATGATGCACTTGGCCAAAAAGGGCGTATGCGTTTTTTCCTGAATATATTCAGGAAAAAACGCATACGCCCTTTTTGGCCAACCAAGCAAGCTTGCAAAGGAAATCTGCACTACAATGAAGTCTCACTTCCCCCCGGTCAAAAGGGCCATCTGAAAAAAGTGTAAAATCCAGAAAGGCAGGACAGGCCATGGAGAACTGGGAGCCTTGTTATGCTGATGGGCGGGATGAAATTGCCAACAGACACTCGGGAGAAGTGTATGGTGTTTCCTGAAACATCTAAAAAACAAAGCAACAGAGCCTAGGGCACTTCCACTTATGGTGCTATAGCTTAGGGAAATTAAAATCAAAAAGACACAGCCACCCCAAAGTTTGGGATGCCTCTGTTTACAAGAACCTCGTTTACCGTACAAGTTCAATATCACAGAAAGTGAAAAATGGATAAAGAACTTGTGGTACTTACGTACAATGCAGTATCACTCAGCAATGAAATCTATGTCATCAGGCCCTTAGCAGCACAATGAGTGGATTCAGGTATGATGATTCTAACTGAAATAAGTCACACAGAAAAAGAAACATCATAAGATATCACTAATACACGGAATGTAAACTTGGCTACACAGGAACTGAATTACAGAACAGAACAGGGTCTCAAATTTAGAAAACCAACTTATGCTAGCTTAAGGGGAAAGGTGAGTTGGGGTGCTGCATAAAACCAGAGATTGAAATGAGCACAGATAAAGTTCCTTAAGCCAAATATGGAATAGACAAGAGCTACTCCTTGCTCAACGAAATGGACTCAACACCGCATATTAAACGCCTAAGAATGTACCTGACTAGTAAGTATCTTAAAACCTATGGATTGCTATGTCTCTGAAAGAGAATCAAGCATGTGTACAGGCGCATAAACGCAGCAATGATAGGATTTGAGTGTTTCGGTGAACAAATGAAGACCCTTTGAAGTCATATTGCATGGTACCCATTCCACGGGTCTCAACTCTCCAGGTTTAAGGTATTCTTCCTTCAGCTAAAACATGCATGTGGAACCCAGAGTATGATCAACCGTGTGAACGGGAGACGTGTTCAAATATGTCTCAGTTTTCGTACCCTGGTACTCGGGTGCAACATTCCAGACGCTTTACTAACACTCTCCCCACTTGGAGAGTCAGCGTCTTTAACCTCCTGTTTGGCCCAGTTTGCAATTTCTGCGGAAGATGAACAGGAATAGGGAGAACCAATGAGAGACTAGCTGGAGGTGTCTGGACGGGCAAATTTAACTCTCATTTCCCACCAGGAAGAGGAATTAACCAAAGGCTCAGCGTGCCGTGAAGGAATCAGATTAGGGCCTGAAGCCATCCTGCGGTGTTGCGGCCAGCTCACAAGAAAGCGAGTTTAACAAAGGAGCTCAGGGGCACTGTAATTCACAAACCTGCAGAGTTATAAATGACAGCTATCGTCCAAAAATATACTGAAGTAAGGCTGCCAAGAGGACTTGAAAGCGGGGCAGAATTGCAGGAAACTGATTTCAGGAGGTAGACTGGAATTGCTTTGAAAGCATAGGAAAAGAGGCAGAACGTCCACAATGATGCACTTGGCCAAAAAGGGCGTATGCGTTTTTTCCTGAATATATTCAGGAAAAAACGCATACGCCCTTTTTGGCCAACCAAGCAAGCTTGCAAAGGAAATCTGCACTACAATGAAGTCTCACTTCCCCCCGGTCAAAAGGGCCATCTGAAAAAAGTGTAAAATCCAGAAAGGCAGGACAGGCCATGGAGAACTGGGAGCCTTGTTATGCTGATGGGCGGGATGAAATTGCCAACAGACACTCTGGAGAAGTGTATGGTGTTTCCTGAAACATCTAAAAAACAAAGCAACAGAGCCTAGGGCACCTCCACTTATGGTCCTATAGCTTAGGGAAATTAAAATCAAAAAGACACAGCCACCCCAAAGTTTGGGACGCCTCTGTTTACAAGAACCTCGTTTACAGTACAAGTTCAACATCGCAGAAAGTGAAAAATGGATAAAGAAGGTGTGGTATTTACTTACAAAGCAATATCACTCAGCAATGAAATCTATGTCATCAGGCCCTTAGCAGCACAATGAGTGGATTCAGGTACGATTATTCTCACTGAAATAAGTCACACAGAAAAAGAAACATCATAAGATATCACTAATACACGGAATGTAAACTTGGCTACACAGGAACTGAATTCCAAAACAGAACAGGGTCTCAAATTTAGAAAACCAACTTATGCTTGCTTAAGGGGAAAGGTGAGTTGGGGTGCTGCATAAAACCAGAGATTGAAATGAGCACAGATAAAGTTCCTTAAGCCAAATATGGACTAGACAAGAGCTACTCCTTGCTCAACGAAATGGACTCAACACCCCATATTAAACGCCTAAGAATGTACCTGACTAGTAAGTATCTTAAAACCTATGGATTGCTATGTCTCCAAAAGAGAATCAAGCGTGTGTACAGGGGCATAAACGCAGCAGTGATAGGATTGGAGAGGTTCGGTGAGCAAATGAAGACCCTTTGAAGTCATATTGCATGGTACCCATTCCACGGGTCTCAACTCTCCAGGTTTAAGGTATTCTTCCTTCAGCTAAAACATGCATGTGGAACCCAGAGTATGATCAACCATGTGAACGGGAGACGTGTTCAAATATGTCTCAGTTTTCCTCCCCTGGTACTCGGGTGCAACATTCCAGACGCTTTACTAACACTCTCCCCACTTGGAGAGTCAGCGCCTTTAACCTCCTGTTTGGCCCAGTTTGCAATTTCTGCGGAAGATGAACAGGAATAGTGAGAACCAATGAGAGACTAGCAGGAGGTGTCTGGACGGGCAAATTTAACTCTCATTTCCCACCAGGAAGAGGAAATAACCAAAGGCTCAGCGTGCCGGGCCGGAACCAGATTAGGGCCTGAAGCCATCCTGCGGTGTTGCGGCCAGCTCAAAAGAAAGCGAGTTGAAGAAAGGAGCTCAGGGACACTGTAATTCACAAACCTGCAGAGTTATAAATGACAGCTATCGTCCAAAAATATACTGAAGTAAGGCTGCCAAGAGGACTTGAAAGCGGGGCAGAATTGCAGGAAACCGATTTCAGGAGGTAGACTGGAATTGCATTGAAAGCATAGGAAAAGAGGCAGAACGTCCACAATGATGCACTTGGCCAAAAAGTGCGTATGCGTTTTTTCCTGAATATATTCAGGAAAAAACGCATACGCCCTTTTTGGCCAACCAAGCAAGCTTGCAAAGGAAATCTGCACTACAATGAAGTCTCACTTCCCCCCGGTCAAAAGGGCCATCTGAAAAAAGTGTAAAATCCAGAAAGGCAGGACAGGCCATGGAGAACTGGGAGCCTTGTTATGCTGATGGGCGGGATGTAAATTGCCAACAGACACTCGGGAGAAGTGTATGGTGTTTCCGGAAACATCTAAAAAACAAAGCAACAGAGCCTAGGGCACTTCCACTTATGGTCCTATAGCTTAGGGAAATTAAAATCAAAAAGACACAGCCACCCCAAAGTTTGGGACGCCTCTGTTTACAAGAACCTCGTTTACCGTACAAGTTCAATATCACAGAAAGTGAAAAATGGATAAAGAAGTTGTGGTACTTACGTACAATGCACTATCACTCAGCAATGAAATCTATGTCATCAGGCCCGTAGCAGCATAATGAGTGGATTCAGGCACGATGATTCTCACTGAAATAAGTCACACAGAAAAAGAAACATCATAAGATATCACTAATACACGGAATGTAAACTTGGCTACACAGGAACTGAATTCCAAGACAGAACAGGGTCTCAAATTTAGAAAACCAACTTATGCTTGCTTAAGGGGAAAGGTGAGTTGGGGTGCTGCATAAAACCAGAGATTGAAATGAGCACAGAGAAAGTTCCTTAAGCCAAATATGGACTAGACAAGAGCTACTCCTTGCTCAACGAAATGGACTCAACACCCCATATTAAACGCCTAAGAATGTACCTGACTAGTAAGTATCTTAAAACCTATGGATTGCTATGTCTCCAAAAGAGAATCAAGCGTGTGTACAGGGGCATAAACGCAGCAGTGATAGGATTGGAGAGGTTCGGTGAGCAAATGAAGACCCTTTGAAGTCATATTGCATGGTACCCATTCCACGGGTCTCAACTCTCCAGGTTTAAGGTATTCTTCCTTCAGCTAAAACATGCATGTGGAACCCAGAGTATGATCAACCATGTGAACGGGAGACGTGTTCAAATATGTCTCAGTTTTCCTCCCCTGGTACTCGGGTGCTACATTCCAGACGCTTTACTAACACTCTCCCCACTTGGAGAGTCAGCGCCTTTAACCTCCTGTTTGGCCCAGTTTGCAATTTCTGCGGAAGATGAACAGGAATAGGGAACACCAATGAGAGACTAGCTGGAGGTGTCTGGACGGGCAAATTTAACTCTCATTTCCCACCAGGAAGAGGAAATAACCAAAGGCTCAGCGTGCCGGGCCGGAACCAGATTAGGGCCTGAAGCCATCCTGCGGTGTTGCGGCCAGCTCAAAAGAAAGCGAGTTGAAGAAAGGAGCTCAGGGGCACTGTAATTCACAAACCTGCAGAGTTATAAATGACAGCTATCGTCCAAAAATATACTGAAGTAAGGCTGCCAAGAGGACTTGAAAGCGGGGCAGAATTGCAGGAACCAATTTCAGGAGGTAGACTGGAATTGCATTGAAAGCATAGGAAAAGAGGCAGAACGTCCACAATGATGCACTTGGCCAAAAAGGGCGTATGCGTTTTTTCCTGAATATATTCAGGAAAAAACGCATACGCCCTTTTTGGCCAACCAAGCAAGCTTGCAAAGGAAATCTGCACTACAATGAAGTCTCACTTCCCCCCGGTCAAAAGGGCCATCTGAAAAAAGTGTAAAATCCAGAAAGGCAGGACAGGCCATGGAGAACTGGGAGCCTTGTTATGCTGATGGGCGGGATGTAAATTGCCAACAGACACTCGGGAGAAGTGTATGGTGTTTCCGGAAACATCTAAAAAACAAAGCAACAGAGCCTAGGGCACTTCCACTTATGGTCCTATAGCTTAGGGAAATTAAAATCAAAAAGACACAGCCACCCCAAAGTTTGGGACGCCTCTGTTTACAAGAACCTCGTTTACCATACAAGTTCAATATCACAGAAAGTGAAAAATGGATAAAGAACTTGTGGTACTTACGTACAATGCAGTATCACTCAGCAATGAAATCTATGTCATCAGGCCCGTAGCAGCATAATGAGTGGATTCAGGTACGATGAATCTCACTGAAATAAGTCACACAGAAAAAGAAACATCATAAGATATCAGTAATACACGGAATGTAAACTTGGCTACACAGGAACTGAATTACAGAACAGAACAGGGTCTCAAATTTAGAAAACCAACTTATGCTTGCTTAAGGGGAAAGGTGAGTTGGGGTGCTGCATAAAACCAGAGATTGAAATGAGCACAGAGAAAGTTCCTTAAGCCAAATATGGACTAGACAAGAGCTACTCCTTGCTCAACGAAATGGACTCAACACCCCATATTAAACGCCTAAGAATGTACCTGACTAGTAAGTATCTTAAAACCTATGGATTGCTATGTCTCCAAAAGAGAATCAAGCGTGTGTACAGGGGCATAAACGCAGCAGTGATAGGATCGGAGAGGTTCGGTGAGCAAATGAAGACCCTTTGAAGTCATATTGCATGGTACCCATTCCACGGGTCTCAACTCTCCAGGTTTAAGGTATTCTTCCTTCAGCTAAAACATGCATGTGGAACCCAGAGTATGATCAACCATGTGAACGGGAGACGTGTTCAAATATGTCTCAGTTTTCCTCCCCTGGTACTCGGGTGCTACATTCCAGACGCTTTACTAACACTCTCCCCACTTGGAGAGTCAGCGCCTTTAACCTCCTGTTTGGCCCAGTTTGCAATTTCTGCGGAAGATGAACAGGAATAGGGAACACCAATGAGAGACTAGCTGGAGGTGTCTGGACGGGCAAATTTAACTCTCATTTCCCACCAGGAAGAGGAAATAACCAAAGGCTCAGCGTGCCGGGCCGGAACCAGATTAGGGCCTGAAGCCATCCTGCGGTGTTGCGGCCAGCTCAAAAGAAAGCGAGTTGAAGAAAGGAGCTCAGGGGCACTGTAATTCACAAACCTGCAGAGTTATAAATGACAGCTATCGTCCAAAAATATACTGAAGTAAGGCTGCCAAGAGGACTTGAAAGCGGGGCAGAATTGCAGGAACCAATTTCAGGAGGTAGACTGGAATTGCATTGAAAGCATAGGAAAAGAGGCAGAACGTCCACAATGATGCACTTGGCCAAAAAGTGCGTATGCGTTTTTTCCTGAATATATTCAGGAAAAAACGCATACGCCCTTTTTGGCCAACCAAGCAAGCTTGCAAAGGAAATCTGCACTACAATGAAGTCTCACTTCCCCCCGGTCAAAAGGGCCATCTGAAAAAAGTGTAAAATCCAGAAAGGCAGGACAGGCCATGGAGAACTGGGAGCCTTGTTATGCTGATGGGCGGGATGTAAATTGCCAACAGACACTCGGGAGAAGTGTATGGTGTTTCCGGAAACATCTAAAAAACAAAGCAACAGAGCCTAGGGCACTTCCACTTATGGTCCTATAGCTTAGGGAAATTAAAATCAAAAAGACACAGCCACCCCAAAGTTTGGGACGCCTCTGTTTACAAGAACCTCGTTTACCGTACAAGTTCAATATCACAGAAAGTGAAAAATGGATAAAGAAGTTGTGGTACTTACGTACAATGCAGTATCACTCAGCAATGAAATCTATGTCATCAGGCCCGTAGCAGCATAATGAGTGGATTCAGGCACGATGATTCTCACTGAAATAAGTCACACAGAAAAAGAAACATCATAAGATATCACTAATACACGGAATGTAAACTTGGCTACACAGGAACTGAATTCCAAGACAGAACAGGGTCTCAAATTTAGAAAACCAAATTATGCTTGCTTAAGGGGAAAGGTGAGTTGGGGTGCTGCATAAAACCAGAGATTGAAATGAGCACAGATAAAGTTCCTTAAGCCAAATATGGACTAGACAAGAGCTACTCCTTGCTCAACGAAATGGACTCAACACCCCATATTAAATGCCTAAGAATGTACCTGACTAGTAAGTATCTTAAAACCTATGGATTGCTATGTCTCCAAAAGAGAATCAAGCATGTGTACAGGGGCATAAACGCAGCAGTGATAGGATTGGAGAGGTTCGGTGAGCAAATGAAGACCCTTTGAAGTCATATTGCATGGTACCCATTCCACGGGTCTCAACTCTCCAGGTTTAAGGTATTCTTCCTTCAGCTAAAACATGCATGTGGAACCCAGAGTATGATCAACCATGTGAACGGGAGACGTGTTCAAATATGTCTCAGTTTTCCTCCCCTGGTACTCGGGTGCAACATTCCAGACGCTTTACTAACACTCTCCCCACTTGGAGAGTCAGCGCCTTTAACCTCCTGTTTGGCCCAGTTTGCAATTTCTGCGGAAGATGAACAGGAATAGCGAGAACCAATGAGAGACTAGCTGGAGGTGTCTGGACGGGCAAATTTAACTCTCATTTCCCACCAGAAAGAGGAATTAACCAAAGGCTCAGCGTGCCGTGCCGGAACCAGATTAGGGCCTGAAGCCATCCTGCGGTGTTGCGGCCAGCTCAAAAGAAAGCGAGTTGAAGAAAGGAGCTCAGGGGCACTGTAATTCACAAACCTGCAGAGTTATAAATGACAGCTATCGTCCAAAAATATACTGAAGTAAGGCTGCCAAGAGGACTTGAAAGCGGGGCAGAATTGCAGGAAACCGATTTCAGGAGGTAGACTGGAATTGCATTGAAAGCATAGGAAAAGAGGCAGAACGTCCACAATGATGCACTTGGCCAAAAAGGGCGTATGCGTTTTTTCCTGAATATATTCAGGAAAAAACGCATACGCCCTTTTTGGCCAACCAAGCAAGCTTGCAAAGGAAATCTGCACTACAATGAAGTCTCACTTCCCCCCGGTCAAAAGGGCCATCTGAAAAAAGTGTAAAATCCAGAAAGGCAGGACAGGCCATGGAGAACTGGGAGCCTTGTTATGCTGATGGGCGGGATGTAAATTGCCAACAGACACTCGGGAGAAGTGTATGGTGTTTCCTGAAACATCTAAAAAACAAAGCAACAGAGCCTAGGGCACTTCCACTTATGGTCCTATAGCTTAGGGAAATTAAAATCAAAAAGACACAGCCACCCCAAAGTTTGGGACGCCTCTGTTTACAAGAACCTCGTTTACAGTACAAGTTCAACATCGCAGAAAGTGAAAAATGGATAAAGAAGGTGTGGTATTTACTTACAAAGCAATATCACTCAGCAATGAAATCTATGTCATCAGGCCCTTAGCAGCACAATGAGTGGATTCAGGTATGATGATTCTAACTGAAATAAGTCACACAGAAAAAGAAACATCATAAGATATCACTAATACACGGAATGTAAACTTGGCTACACAGGAACTGAATTACAGAACAGAACAGGGTCTCAAATTTAGAAAACCAACTTATGCTTGCTTAAGGGTAAAGGTGAGTTGGGGTGCTGCATAAAACCAGAGATTGAAACGAGCACAGATAAAGTTCCTTAAGCCAAATATGGAATAGACAAGAGCTACTCCTTGCTCAACGAAATGGACTCAACACCGCATATTAAACGCCTAAGAATGTACCTGACTAGTAAGTATCTTAAAACCTATGGATTGCTATGTCTCCGAAAGAGAATCAAGCATGTGTACAGGGGCAAAAACGCAGCAGTGATAGGATTGGAGAGGTTCGGTGAGCAAATGAAGACCCTTTGAAGTCATATTGCATGGTACCCATTCCACGGGTTTCAACTACCCAGGTTTCAGGTATTCTTCCTTCAGCTAAAACATGCATGTGGAACCTAGAGTATGATCAACCATGTGATCGGGAGACGTGTTCAAATATGTCTCAGTTTTCGTACCCTGGTACTCGGGTGCAACATTCCAGACGCTTTACTAACACTCTCCCGACTTGCAGAGTCCGTCCCTTTAATCTCCTGTTTGGCCCAGTTTGCAATTTCTGCGGAAGATGAACAGGAATAACGAGAACCAATGAGAGACTAGCTGGAGGTGTCTGGACGGGCAAATTTAACTCTCATTTCCCACCAGAAAGAGGAATTAACCAAAGGCTCAGCATGCCGTGCCGGAACCAGATTAGGGCCTGAAGCCATCCTGCGGTGTTGCGGCCAGGTCACAAGAAAGCGAGTTGAAGAAAGGAGCTCAGGGGCACTGTAATTCACAAACCTGCAGAGTTATAAATGACAGCTATCGTCCAAAAATATACTGAAGTAAGGCTGCCAAGAGGACTTGAAAGCGGGGCAGAATTGCAGGAAACCGATTTCAGGAGGTAGACTGGAATTGCATTGAAAGCATAGGAAAAGAGGCAGAACGTCCACAATGATGCACTTGGCCAAAAAGGGCGTATGCGTTTTTTCCTGAATATATTCAGGAAAAAACGCATACGCCCTTTTTGGCCAACCAAGCAAGCTTGCAAAGGAAATCTGCACTACAATGAAGTTTCACTTCCCCCCGGTCAAAAGGGCCATCTGAAAATAGTGTAAAATCCAGAAAGGCAGGACAGGCCATGGAGAACTGGGAGCCTTGTTATGCTGATGGGCGGGATGAAATTGCCAACAGACACTCGGGAGAAGTGTATGGTGTTTCCTGAAACATCTAAAAAACAAAGCAACAGAGCCTAGGGCACTTCCACTTATGGTCCTATAGCTTAGGGAAATTAAAATCAAAAAGACACAGCCACCCCAAAGTTTGGGACGCCTCTGTTTACAAGAACCTCGTTTTCAGTACAAGTTCAACATCACAGAAAGTGAAAAATGGATAAAGAAGGTGTGGTATTTACTTACAAAGCAATATCACTCAGCAATGAAATCTATGTCATCAGGCCCTTAGCAGCACAATGAGTGGATTCAGGTACGATGATTCTCACTGAAATAAGTCACACAGAAAAAGAAACATCATAAGATATCACTAAAACACGGAATGTAAACTTGGCTACACAGGAACTGAATTCCAAAACAGAACAGGGTCTCAAATTTAGAAAACCAACTTATGCTTGCTTAAGGGGAAAGGTGAGTTGGGGTGCTGCATAAAACCAGAGATTGAAACGAGCACAGATAAAGTTCCTTAAGCCAAATATGGACTAGACAAGAGCTACTCCTTGCTCAAGAAATGGACTCAACACCCCATATTAAACGCCTAAGAATGTACCTGACTAGTAAGTATCTTAAAACCTATGGATTGCTATGTCTCCAAAAGAGAATCAAGCGTGTGTACAGGGGCATAAACGCATCAGTGATAGTATTGGAGAGGTTTGGTGAGCAAATGAAGACCCTTTGAAGTCATATTGCATGGTACCCATTCCACGGGTCTCAACTCTCCAGGTTTAAGGTATTCTTCCTTCAGCTAAAACATGCATGTGGAACCCAGAGTATGATCAACCATGTGAACGGGAGACGTGTTCAAATATGTCTCAGTTTTCCTCCCCTGGTACTCGGGTGCAACATTCCAGACGCTTTACTAACACTCTCCCCACTTGGAGAGTCAGCGCCTTTAACCTCCTGTTTGGCCCAGTTTGCAATTTCTGCGGAAGATGAACAGGAATAGCGAGAACCAATGAGAGACTAGCAGGAGGTGTCTGGACGGGCAAATTTAACTCTCATTTCCCACCAGGAAGAGGAAATAACCAAAGGCTCAGCGTGCCGGGCCGGAACCAGATTAGGGCCTGAAGCCATCCTGCGGTGTTGCGGCCAGGTCACAAGAAAGCGAGTTGAAGAAAGGAGCTCAGGGGCACTGTAATTCACAAACCTGCAGAGTTATAAATGACAGCTATCGTGCAAAAATATACTGAAGTAAGGCTGCCAAGAGGACTTGAATGCGGGGCAGAATTGCAGGAAACCGATTTCAGGAGGTAGACTGGAATTGCATTGAAAGCATAGGAAAAGAGGCAGAACGTCCACAATGATGCACTTGGCCAAAAAGGGCATATGTGTTTTTTCCTGAATATATTCAGGAAAAAACGCATACGCACTTTTTGGCCAACCAAGCAAGCTTGCAAAGGAAATCTGCACTACAATGAAGTCTCACTTCCCCCCGGTCAAAAGGGCCATCTGAAAAAAGTGTAAAATCCAGAAAGGCAGGACAGGCCATGGAGAACTGGGAGCCTTGTTATGCTGATGGGCGGGATGTAAATTGCCAACAGACACTCGGGAGAAGTGTATGGTGTTTCCTGAAACATCTAAAAAACAAAGCAACAGAGCCTAGGGCACTTCCACTTACGGTCCTATAGCTTAGGGAAATTAAAATCAAAAAGACATAGCCACCCCAAAGTTTGGGACGCCTCTGTTTACAAGAACCTCGTTTACAGTACAAGTTCAACATCGCAGAAAGTGAAAAATGGATAAAGAAGGTGTGGTATTTACTTACAAAGCAATATCACTCAGCAATGAAATCTATGTCATCAGGCCCTTAGCAGCACAATGAGTGGATTCAGGTATGATGATTCTAACTGAAATAAGTCACACAGAAAAAGAAACATCATAAGATATCAGTAATACACGGAATGTAAACTTGGCTACACAGGAACTGAATTACAGAACAGAACAGGGTCTCAAATTTAGAAAACCAACTTATGCTTGCTTAAGGGGAAAGGTGAGTTGGGGTGCTGCATAAAACCAGAGATTGAAATGAGCACAGAGAAAGTTCCTTAAGCCAAATATGGACTAGACAAGAGCTACTCCTTGCTCAACGAAATGGACTCAACACCCCATATTAAACGCCTAAGAATGTACCTGACTAGTAAGTATCTTAAAACCTATGGATTGCTATGTCTCCAAAAGAGAATCAAGCGTGTGTACAGGGGCATAAACGCAGCAGTGATAGGATTGGAGAGGTTCGGTGAGCAAATGAAGACCCTTTGAAGTCATATTGCATGGTACCCATTCCACGGGTCTCAACTCTCCAGGTTTAAGGTATTCTTCCTTCAGCTAAAACATGCATGTGGAACCCAGAGTATGATCAACCATGTGAACGGGAGACGTGTTCAAATATGTCTCAGTTTTCCTCCCCTGGTACTCGGGTGCTACATTCCAGACGCTTTACTAACACTCTCCCCACTTGGAGAGTCAGCGCCTTTAACCTCCTGTTTGGCCCAGTTTGCAATTTCTGCGGAAGATGAACAGGAATAGGGAACACCAATGAGAGACTAGCTGGAGGTGTCTGGACGGGCAAATTTAACTCTCATTTCCCACCAGGAAGAGGAAATAACCAAAGGCTCAGCGTGCCGGGCCGGAACCAGATTAGGGCCTGAAGCCATCCTGCGGTGTTGCGGCCAGCTCAAAAGAAAGCGAGTTGAAGAAAGGAGCTCAGGGGCACTGTAATTCACAAACCTGCAGAGTTATAAATGACAGCTATCGTCCAAAAATATACTGAAGTAAGGCTGCCAAGAGGACTTGAAAGCGGGGCAGAATTGCAGGAACCAATTTCAGGAGGTAGACTGGAATTGCATTGAAAGCATAGGAAAAGAGGCAGAACGTCCACAATGATGCACTTGGCCAAAAAGTGCGTATGCGTTTTTTCCTGAATATATTCAGGAAAAAACGCATACGCCCTTTTTGGCCAACCAAGCAAGCTTGCAAAGGAAATCTGCACTACAATGAAGTCTCACTTCCCCCCGGTCAAAAGGGCCATCTGAAAAAAGTGTAAAATCCAGAAAGGCAGGACAGGCCATGGAGAACTGGGAGCCTTGTTATGCTGATGGGCGGGATGTAAATTGCCAACAGACACTCGGGAGAAGTGTATGGTGTTTCCGGAAACATCTAAAAAACAAAGCAACAGAGCCTAGGGCACTTCCACTTATGGTCCTATAGCTTAGGGAAATTAAAATCAAAAAGACACAGCCACCCCAAAGTTTGGGACGCCTCTGTTTACAAGAACCTCGTTTACCGTACAAGTTCAATATCACAGAAAGTGAAAAATGGATAAAGAAGTTGTGGTACTTACGTACAATGCAGTATCACTCAGCAATGAAATCTATGTCATCAGGCCCGTAGCAGCATAATGAGTGGATTCAGGCACGATGATTCTCACTGAAATAAGTCACACAGAAAAAGAAACATCATAAGATATCACTAATACACGGAATGTAAACTTGGCTACACAGGAACTGAATTCCAAGACAGAACAGGGTCTCAAATTTAGAAAACCAAATTATGCTTGCTTAAGGGGAAAGGTGAGTTGGGGTGCTGCATAAAACCAGAGATTGAAATGAGCACAGATAAAGTTCCTTAAGCCAAATATGGACTAGACAAGAGCTACTCCTTGCTCAACGAAATGGACTCAACACCCCATATTAAATGCCTAAGAATGTACCTGACTAGTAAGTATCTTAAAACCTATGGATTGCTATGTCTCCAAAAGAGAATCAAGCATGTGTACAGGGGCATAAACGCAGCAGTGATAGGATTGGAGAGGTTCGGTGAGCAAATGAAGACCCTTTGAAGTCATATTGCATGGTACCCATTCCACGGGTCTCAACTCTCCAGGTTTAAGGTATTCTTCCTTCAGCTAAAACATGCATGTGGAACCCAGAGTATGATCAACCATGTGAACGGGAGACGTGTTCAAATATGTCTCAGTTTTCCTCCCCTGGTACTCGGGTGCAACATTCCAGACGCTTTACTAACACTCTCCCCACTTGGAGAGTCCGTCCCTTTAATCTCCTGTTTGGCCCAGTTTGCAATTTCTGCGGAAGATGAACAGGAATAGCGAGAACCAATGAGAGACTAGCTGGAGGTGTCTGGACGGGCAAATTTAACTCTCATTTCCCACCAGAAAGAGGAATTAACCAAAGGCTCAGCGTGCCGTGCCGGAACCAGATTAGGGCCTGAAGCCATCCTGCGGTGTTGCGGCCAGCTCAAAAGAAAGCGAGTTGAAGAAAGGAGCTCAGGGGCACTGTAATTCACAAACCTGCAGAGTTATAAATGACAGCTATCGTCCAAAAATATACTGAAGTAAGGCTGCCAAGAGGACTTGAAAGCGGGGCAGAATTGCAGGAAACCGATTTCAGGAGGTAGACTGGAATTGCATTGAAAGCATAGGAAAAGAGGCAGAACGTCCACAATGATGCACTTGGCCAAAAAGGGCGTATGCGTTTTTTCCTGAATATATTCAGGAAAAAACGCATACGCCCTTTTTGGCCAACCAAGCAAGCTTGCAAAGGAAATCTGCACTACAATGAAGTCTCACTTCCCCCCGGTCAAAAGGGCCATCTGAAAAAAGTGTAAAATCCAGAAAGGCAGGACAGGCCATGGAGAACTGGGAGCCTTGTTATGCTGATGGGCGGGATGTAAATTGCCAACAGACACTCGGGAGAAGTGTATGGTGTTTCCTGAAACATCTATACAACAAAGCAACAGAGCCTAGGGCACTTCCACTTATGGTCCTATAGCTTAGGGAAATTAAAATCAAAAAGACACAGCCACCCCAAAGTTTGGGACGCCTCTGTTTACAAGAACCTCGTTTACAGTACAAGTTCAACATCGCAGAAAGTGAAAAATGGATAAAGAAGGTGTGGTATTTACTTACAAAGCAATATCACTCAGCAATGAAATCTATGTCATCAGGCCCTTAGCAGCACAATGAGTGGATTCAGGTATGATGATTCTAACTGAAATAAGTCACACAGAAAAAGAAACATCATAAGATATCAGTAATACACGGAATGTAAACTTGGCTACACAGGAACTGAATTACAGAACAGAACAGGGTCTCAAATTTAGAAAACCAACTTATGCTTGCTTAAGGGTAAAGGTGAGTTGGGGTGCTGCATAAAACCAGAGATTGAAACGAGCACAGATAAAGTTCCTTAAGCCAAATATGGAATAGACAAGAGCTACTCCTTGCTCAACGAAATGGACTCAACACCGCATATTAAACGCCTAAGAATGTACCTGACTAGTAAGTATCTTAAAACCTATGGATTGCTATGTCTCCGAAAGAGAATCAAGCATGTGTACAGGGGCAAAAACGCAGCAGTGATAGGATTGGAGAGGTTCGGTGAGCAAATGAAGACCCTTTGAAGTCATATTGCATGGTACCCATTCCACGGGTCTCAACTCTCCAGGTTTAAGGTATTCTTCCTTCAGCTAAAACATGCATGTGGAACCCAGAGTATGATCAACCATGTGAACGGGAGACGTGTTCAAATATGTCTCAGTTTTCCTCCCCTGGTACTCGGGTGCAACATTCCAGACGCTTTACTAACACTCTCCCCACTTGGAGAGTCAGCGCCTTTAACCTCCTGTTTGGCCCAGTTTGCAATTTCTGCGGAAGATGAACAGGAATAGCGAGAACCAATGAGAGACTAGCAGGAGGTGTCTGGACGGGCAAATTTAACTCTCATTTCCCACCAGGAAGAGGAAATAACCAAAGGCTCAGCGTGCCGGGCCGGAACCAGATTAGGGCCTGAAGCCATCCTGCGGTGTTGCGGCCAGGTCACAAGAAAGCGAGTTGAAGAAAGGAGCTCAGGGGCACTGTAATTCACAAACCTGCAGAGTTATAAATGACAGCTATCGTGCAAAAATATACTGAAGTAAGGCTGCCAAGAGGACTTGAATGCGGGGCAGAATTGCAGGAAACCGATTTCAGGAGGTAGACTGGAATTGCATTGAAAGCATAGGAAAAGAGGCAGAACGTCCACAATGATGCACTTGGCCAAAAAGGGCATATGTGTTTTTTCCTGAATATATTCAGGAAAAAACGCATACGCCCTTTTTGGCCAACCAAGCAAGCTTGCAAAGGAAATCTGCACTACAATGAAGTCTCACTTCCCCCCGGTCAAAAGGGCCATCTGAAAAAAGTGTAAAATCCAGAAAGGCAGGACAGGCCATGGAGAACTGGGAGCCTTGTTATGCTGATGGGCGGGATGTAAATTGCCAACAGACACTCGGGAGAAGTGTATGGTGTTTCCTGAAACATCTAAAAAACAAAGCAACAGAGCCTAGGGCACTTCCACTTACGGTCCTATAGCTTAGGGAAATTAAAATCAAAAAGACATAGCCACCCCAAAGTTTGGGACGCCTCTGTTTACAAGAACCTCGTTTACAGTACAAGTTCAACATCGCAGAAAGTGAAAAATGGATAAAGAAGGTGTGGTATTTACTTACAAAGCAATATCACTCAGCAATGAAATCTATGTCATCAGGCCCTTAGCAGCACAATGAGTGGATTCAGGTATGATGATTCTAACTGAAATAAGTCACACAGAAAAAGAAACATCATAAGATATCAGTAATACACGGAATGTAAACTTGGCTACACAGGAACTGAATTACAGAACAGAACAGGGTCTCAAATTTAGAAAACCAACTTATGCTTGCTTAAGGGTAAAGGTGAGTTGGGGTGCTGCATAAAACCAGAGATTGAAATGAGCACAGATAAAGTTCCTTAAGCCAAATATGGAATAGACAAGAGCTACTCCTTGCTCAACGAAATGGACTCAACACCGCATATTAAACGCCTAAGAATGTACCTGACTAGTAAGTATCTTAAAACCTATGGATTGCTATGTCTCTGAAAGAGAATCAAGCATGTGTACAGGCGCATAAACGCAGCAGTGATAGGATTTGAGTGTTTCGGTGAACAAATGAAGACCCTTTGAAGTCATATTGCATGGTACCCATTCCACGGGTCTCAACTCTCCAGGTTTAAGGTATTCTTCCTTCAGCTAAAACATGCATGTGGAACCCAGAGTATGATCAACCGTGTGAACGGGAGACGTGTTCAAATATGTCTCAGTTTTCGTACCCTGGTACTCGGGTGCAACATTCCAGACGCTTTACTAACACTCTCCCCACTTGGAGAGTCAGCGTCTTTAACCTCCTGTTTGGCCCAGTTTGCAATTTCTGCGGAAGATGAACAGGAATAGGGAGAACCAATGAGAGACTAGCTGGAGGTGTCTGGACGGGCAAATTTAACTCTCATTTCCCACCAGGAAGAGGAATTAACCAAAGGCTCAGCGTGCCGTGAAGGAATCAGATTAGGGCCTGAAGCCATCCTGCGGTGTTGCGGCCAGCTCACAAGAAAGCGAGTTTAACAAAGGAGCTCAGGGGCACTGTAATTCACAAACCTGCAGAGTTATAAATGACAGCTATCGTCCAAAAATATACTGAAGTAAGGCTGCCAAGAGGACTTGAAAGCGGGGCAGAATTGCAGGAAACTGATTTCAGGAGGTAGACTGGAATTGCTTTGAAAGCATAGGAAAAGAGGCAGAACGTCCACAATGATGCACTTGGCCAAAAAGGGCGTATGCGTTTTTTCCTGAATATATTCAGGAAAAAACGCATACGCCCTTTTTGGCCAACCAAGCAAGCTTGCAAAGGAAATCTGCACTACAATGAAGTCTCACTTCCCCCCGGTCAAAAGGGCCATCTGAAAAAAGTGTAAAATCCAGAAAGGCAGGACAGGCCATGGAGAACTGGGAGCCTTGTTATGCTGATGGGCGGGATGAAATTGCCAACAGACACTCGGGAGAAGTGTATGGTGTTTCCTGAAACATCTAAAAAACAAAGCAACAGAGCCTAGGGCACCTCCACTTATGGTCCTATAGCTTAGGGAAATTAAAATCAAAAAGACACAGCCACCCCAAAGTTTGGGACGCCTCTGTTTACAAGAACCTCGTTTACAGTACAAGTTCAACATCGCAGAAAGTGAAAAATGGATAAAGAAGGTGTGGTATTTACTTACAAAGCAATATCACTCAGCAATGAAATCTATGTCATCAGGCCCTTAGCAGCACAATGAGTGGATTCAGGTACGATGATTCTCACTGAAATAAGTCACACAGAAAAAGAAACATCATAAGATATCACTAATACACGGAATGTAAACTTGGCTACACAGGAACTGAATTCCAAAACAGAACAGGGTCTCAAATTTAGAAAACCAACTTATGCTTGCTTAAGGGGAAAGGTGAGTTGGGGTGCTGCATAAAACCAGAGATTGAAATGAGCACAGATAAAGTTCCTTAAGCCAAATATGGACTAGACAAGAGCTACTCCTTGCTCAACGAAATGGACTCAACACCCCATATTAAACGCCTAAGAATGTACCTGACTAGTAAGTATCTTAAAACCTATGGATTGCTATGTCTCCAAAAGAGAATCAAGCGTGTGTACAGGGGCATAAACGCAGCAGTGATAGGATTGGAGAGGTTCGGTGAGCAAATGAAGACCCTTTGAAGTCATATTGCATGGTACCCATTCCACGGGTCTCAACTCTCCAGGTTTAAGGTATTCTTCCTTCAGCTAAAACATGCATGTGGAACCCAGAGTATGATCAACCATGTGAACGGGAGACGTGTTCAAATATGTCTCAGTTTTCCTCCCCTGGTACTCGGGTGCAACATTCCAGACGCTTTACTAACACTCTCCCCACTTGGAGAGTCAGCGCCTTTAACCTCCTGTTTGGCCCAGTTTGCAATTTCTGCGGAAGATGAACAGGAATAGTGAGAACCAATGAGAGACTAGCAGGAGGTGTCTGGACGGGCAAATTTAACTCTCATTTCCCACCAGGAAGAGGAAATAACCAAAGGCTCAGCGTGCCGGGCCGGAACCAGATTAGGGCCTGAAGCCATCCTGCGGTGTTGCGGCCAGCTCAAAAGAAAGCGAGTTGAAGAAAGGAGCTCAGGGGCACTGTAATTCACAAACCTGCAGAGTTATAAATGACAGCTATCGTCCAAAAATATACTGAAGTAAGGCTGCCAAGAGGACTTGAAAGCGGGGCAGAATTGCAGGAAACCGATTTCAGGAGGTAGACTGGAATTGCATTGAAAGCATAGGAAAAGAGGCAGAACGTCCACAATGATGCACTTGGCCAAAAAGTGCGTATGCGTTTTTTCCTGAATATATTCAGGAAAAAACGCATACGCCCTTTTTGGCCAACCAAGCAAGCTTGCAAAGGAAATCTGCACTACAATGAAGTCTCACTTCCCCCCGGTCAAAAGGGCCATCTGAAAAAAGTGTAAAATCCAGAAAGGCAGGACAGGCCATGGAGAACTGGGAGCCTTGTTATGCTGATGGGCGGGATGTAAATTGCCAACAGACACTCGGGAGAAGTGTATGGTGTTTCCGGAAACATCTAAAAAACAAAGCAACAGAGCCTAGGGCACTTCCACTTATGGTCCTATAGCTTAGGGAAATTAAAATCAAAAAGACACAGCCACCCCAAAGTTTGGGACGCCTCTGTTTACAAGAACCTCGTTTACCGTACAAGTTCAATATCACAGAAAGTGAAAAATGGATAAAGAAGTTGTGGTACTTACGTACAATGCACTATCACTCAGCAATGAAATCTATGTCATCAGGCCCGTAGCAGCATAATGAGTGGATTCAGGCACGATGATTCTCACTGAAATAAGTCACACAGAAAAAGAAACATCATAAGATATCACTAATACACGGAATGTAAACTTGGCTACACAGGAACTGAATTCCAAGACAGAACAGGGTCTCAAATTTAGAAAACCAACTTATGCTTGCTTAAGGGGAAAGGTGAGTTGGGGTGCTGCATAAAACCAGAGATTGAAATGAGCACAGAGAAAGTTCCTTAAGCCAAATATGGACTAGACAAGAGCTACTCCTTGCTCAACGAAATGGACTCAACACCCCATATTAAACGCCTAAGAATGTACCTGACTAGTAAGTATCTTAAAACCTATGGATTGCTATGTCTCCAAAAGAGAATCAAGCGTGTGTACAGGGGCATAAACGCAGCAGTGATAGGATTGGAGAGGTTCGGTGAGCAAATGAAGACCCTTTGAAGTCATATTGCATGGTACCCATTCCACGGGTCTCAACTCTCCAGGTTTAAGGTATTCTTCCTTCAGCTAAAACATGCATGTGGAACCCAGAGTATGATCAACCATGTGAACGGGAGACGTGTTCAAATATGTCTCAGTTTTCCTCCCCTGGTACTCGGGTGCTACATTCCAGACGCTTTACTAACACTCTCCCCACTTGGAGAGTCAGCGCCTTTAACCTCCTGTTTGGCCCAGTTTGCAATTTCTGCGGAAGATGAACAGGAATAGGGAACACCAATGAGAGACTAGCTGGAGGTGTCTGGACGGGCAAATTTAACTCTCATTTCCCACCAGGAAGAGGAAATAACCAAAGGCTCAGCGTGCCGGGCCGGAACCAGATTAGGGCCTGAAGCCATCCTGCGGTGTTGCGGCCAGCTCAAAAGAAAGCGAGTTGAAGAAAGGAGCTCAGGGGCACTGTAATTCACAAACCTGCAGAGTTATAAATGACAGCTATCGTCCAAAAATATACTGAAGTAAGGCTGCCAAGAGGACTTGAAAGCGGGGCAGAATTGCAGGAACCAATTTCAGGAGGTAGACTGGAATTGCATTGAAAGCATAGGAAAAGAGGCAGAACGTCCACAATGATGCACTTGGCCAAAAAGTGCGTATGCGTTTTTTCCTGAATATATTCAGGAAAAAACGCATACGCCCTTTTTGGCCAACCAAGCAAGCTTCCAAAGGAAATCTGCACTACAATGAAGTCTCACTTCCCCCCGGTCAAAAGGGCCATCTGAAAAAAGTGTAAAATCCAGAAAGGCAGGACAGGCCATGGAGAACTGGGAGCCTTGTTATGCTGATGGGCGGGATGTAAATTGCCAACAGACACTCGGGAGAAGTGTATGGTGTTTCCGGAAACATCTAAAAAACAAAGCAACAGAGCCTAGGGCACTTCCACTTATGGTCCTATAGCTTAGGGAAATTAAAATCAAAAAGACACAGCCACCCCAAAGTTTGGGACGCCTCTGTTTACAAGAACCTCGTTTACCATACAAGTTCAATATCACAGAAAGTGAAAAATGGATAAAGAACTTGTGGTACTTACGTACAATGCAGTATCACTCAGCAATGAAATCTATGTCATCAGGCCCGTAGCAGCATAATGAGTGGATTCAGGTACGATGAATCTCACTGAAATAAGTCACACAGAAAAAGAAACATCATAAGATATCAGTAATACACGGAATGTAAACTTGGCTACACAGGAACTGAATTACAGAACAGAACAGGGTCTCAAATTTAGAAAACCAACTTATGCTTGCTTAAGGGGAAAGGTGAGTTGGGGTGCTGCATAAAACCAGAGATTGAAATGAGCACAGAGAAAGTTCCTTAAGCCAAATATGGACTAGACAAGAGCTACTCCTTGCTCAACGAAATGGACTCAACACCCCATATTAAACGCCTAAGAATGTACCTGACTAGTAAGTATCTTAAAACCTATGGATTGCTATGTCTCCAAAAGAGAATCAAGCGTGTGTACAGGGGCATAAACGCAGCAGTGATAGGATTGGAGAGGTTCGGTGAGCAAATGAAGACCCTTTGAAGTCATATTGCATGGTACCCATTCCACGGGTCTCAACTCTCCAGGTTTAAGGTATTCTTCCTTCAGCTAAAACATGCATGTGGAACCCAGAGTATGATCAACCATGTGAACGGGAGACGTGTTCAAATATGTCTCAGTTTTCCTCCCCTGGTACTCGGGTGCTACATTCCAGACGCTTTACTAACACTCTCCCCACTTGGAGAGTCAGCGCCTTTAACCTCCTGTTTGGCCCAGTTTGCAATTTCTGCGGAAGATGAACAGGAATAGGGAACACCAATGAGAGACTAGCTGGAGGTGTCTGGACGGGCAAATTTAACTCTCATTTCCCACCAGGAAGAGGAAATAACCAAAGGCTCAGCGTGCCGGGCCGGAACCAGATTAGGGCCTGAAGCCATCCTGCGGTGTTGCGGCCAGCTCAAAAGAAAGCGAGTTGAAGAAAGGAGCTCAGGGGCACTGTAATTCACAAACCTGCAGAGTTATAAATGACAGCTATCGTCCAAAAATATACTGAAGTAAGGCTGCCAAGAGGACTTGAAAGCGGGGCAGAATTGCAGGAACCAATTTCAGGAGGTAGACTGGAATTGCATTGAAAGCATAGGAAAAGAGGCAGAACGTCCACAATGATGCACTTGGCCAAAAAGTGCGTATGCGTTTTTTCCTGAATATATTCAGGAAAAAACGCATACGCCCTTTTTGGCCAACCAAGCAAGCTTGCAAAGGAAATCTGCACTACAATGAAGTCTCACTTCCCCCCGGTCAAAAGGGCCATCTGAAAAAAGTGTAAAATCCAGAAAGGCAGGACAGGCCATGGAGAACTGGGAGCCTTGTTATGCTGATGGGCGGGATGTAAATTGCCAACAGACACTCGGGAGAAGTGTATGGTGTTTCCGGAAACATCTAAAAAACAAAGCAACAGAGCCTAGGGCACTTCCACTTATGGTCCTATAGCTTAGGGAAATTAAAATCAAAAAGACACAGCCACCCCAAAGTTTGGGACGCCTCTGTTTACAAGAACCTCGTTTACCGTACAAGTTCAATATCACAGAAAGTGAAAAATGGATAAAGAAGTTGTGGTACTTACGTACAATGCAGTATCACTCAGCAATGAAATCTATGTCATCAGGCCCGTAGCAGCATAATGAGTGGATTCAGGCACGATGATTCTCACTGAAATAAGTCACACAGAAAAAGAAACATCATAAGATATCACTAATACACGGAATGTAAACTTGGCTACACAGGAACTGAATTCCAAGACAGAACAGGGTCTCAAATTTAGAAAACCAAATTATGCTTGCTTAAGGGGAAAGGTGAGTTGGGGTGCTGCATAAAACCAGAGATTGAAATGAGCACAGATAAAGTTCCTTAAGCCAAATATGGACTAGACAAGAGCTACTCCTTGCTCAACGAAATGGACTCAACACCCCATATTAAACGCCTAAGAATGTACCTGACTAGTAAGTATCTTAAAACCTATGGATTGCTATGTCTCCAAAAGAGAATCAAGCATGTGTACAGGGGCATAAACGCAGCAGTGATAGGATTGGAGAGGTTCGGTGAGCAAATGAAGACCCTTTGAAGTCATATTGCATGGTACCCATTCCACGGGTCTCAACTCTCCAGGTTTAAGGTATTCTTCCTTCAGCTAAAACATGCATGTGGAACCCAGAGTATGATCAACCATGTGAACGGGAGACGTGTTCAAATATGTCTCAGTTTTCCTCCCCTGGTACTCGGGTGCAACATTCCAGACGCTTTACTAACACTCTCCCCACTTGGAGAGTCCGTCCCTTTAATCTCCTGTTTGGCCCAGTTTGCAATTTCTGCGGAAGATGAACAGGAATAGCGAGAACCAATGAGAGACTAGCTGGAGGTGTCTGGACGGGCAAATTTAACTCTCATTTCCCACCAGAAAGAGGAATTAACCAAAGGCTCAGCGTGCCGTGCCGGAACCAGATTAGGGCCTGAAGCCATCCTGCGGTGTTGCGGCCAGCTCAAAAGAAAGCGAGTTGAAGAAAGGAGCTCAGGGGCACTGTAATTCACAAACCTGCAGAGTTATAAATGACAGCTATCGTCCAAAAATATACTGAAGTAAGGCTGCCAAGAGGACTTGAAAGCGGGGCAGAATTGCAGGAAACCGATTTCAGGAGGTAGACTGGAATTGCATTGAAAGCATAGGAAAAGAGGCAGAACGTCCACAATGATGCACTTGGCCAAAAAGGGCGTATGCGTTTTTTCCTGAATATATTCAGGAAAAAACGCATACGCCCTTTTTGGCCAACCAAGCAAGCTTGCAAAGGAAATCTGCACTACAATGAAGTCTCACTTCCCCCCGGTCAAAAGGGCCATCTGAAAAAAGTGTAAAATCCAGAAAGGCAGGACAGGCCATGGAGAACTGGGAGCCTTGTTATGCTGATGGGCGGGATGTAAATTGCCAACAGACACTCGGGAGAAGTGTATGGTGTTTCCTGAAACATCTATACAACAAAGCAACAGAGCCTAGGGCACTTCCACTTATGGTCCTATAGCTTAGGGAAATTAAAATCAAAAAGACACAGCCACCCCAAAGTTTGGGACGCCTCTGTTTACAAGAACCTCGTTTACAGTACAAGTTCAACATCGCAGAAAGTGAAAAATGGATAAAGAAGGTGTGGTATTTACTTACAAAGCAATATCACTCAGCAATGAAATCTATGTCATCAGGCCCTTAGCAGCACAATGAGTGGATTCAGGTATGATGATTCTAACTGAAATAAGTCACACAGAAAAAGAAACATCATAAGATATCACTAATACACGGAATGTAAACTTGGCTACACAGGAACTGAATTACAGAACAGAACAGGGTCTCAAATTTAGAAAACCAACTTATGCTTGCTTAAGGGTAAAGGTGAGTTGGGGTGCTGCATAAAACCAGAGATTGAAACGAGCACAGATAAAGTTCCTTAAGCCAAATATGGAATAGACAAGAGCTACTCCTTGCTCAACGAAATGGACTCAACACCGCATATTAAACGCCTAAGAATGTACCTGACTAGTAAGTATCTTAAAACCTATGGATTGCTATGTCTCCGAAAGAGAATCAAGCATGTGTACAGGGGCAAAAACGCAGCAGTGATAGGATTGGAGAGGTTCGGTGAGCAAATGAAGACCCTTTGAAGTCATATTGCATGGTACCCATTCCACGGGTTTCAACTACCCAGGTTTCAGGTATTCTTCCTTCAGCTAAAACATGCATGTGGAACCTAGAGTATGATCAACCATGTGATCGGGAGACGTGTTCAAATATGTCTCAGTTTTCGTACCCTGGTACTCGGGTGCAACATTCCAGACGCTTTACTAACACTCTCCCGACTTGCAGAGTCCGTCCCTTTAATCTCCTGTTTGGCCCAGTTTGCAATTTCTGCGGAAGATGAACAGGAATAGCGAGAACCAATGAGAGACTAGCTGGAGGTGTCTGGACGGGCAAATTTAACTCTCATTTCCCACCAGAAAGAGGAATTAACCAAAGGCTCAGCATGCCGTGCCGGAACCAGATTAGGGCCTGAAGCCATCCTGCGGTGTTGCGGCCAGGTCACAAGAAAGCGAGTTGAAGAAAGGAGCTCAGGGGCACTGTAATTCACAAACCTGCAGAGTTATAAATGACAGCTATCGTCCAAAAATATACTGAAGTAAGGCTGCCAAGAGGACTTGAAAGCGGGGCAGAATTGCAGGAAACCGATTTCAGGAGGTAGACTGGAATTGCATTGAAAGCATAGGAAAAGAGGCAGAACGTCCACAATGATGCACTTGGCCAAAAAGGGCGTATGCGTTTTTTCCTGAATATATTCAGGAAAAAACGCATACGCCCTTTTTGGCCAACCAAGCAAGCTTGCAAAGGAAATCTGCACTACAATGAAGTTTCACTTCCCCCCGGTCAAAAGGGCCATCTGAAAATAGTGTAAAATCCAGAAAGGCAGGACAGGCCATGGAGAACTGGGAGCCTTGTTATGCTGATGGGCGGGATGAAATTGCCAACAGACACTCGGGAGAAGTGTATGGTGTTTCCTGAAACATCTAAAAAACAAAGCAACAGAGCCTAGGGCACTTCCACTTATGGTCCTATAGCTTAGGGAAATTAAAATCAAAAAGACACAGCCACCCCAAAGTTTGGGACGCCTCTGTTTACAAGAACCTCGTTTACAGTACAAGTTCAACATCACAGAAAGTGAAAAATGGATAAAGAAGGTGTGGTATTTACTTACAAAGCAATATCACTCAGCAATGAAATCTATGTCATCAGGCCCTTAGCAGCACAATGAGTGGATTCAGGTACGATGATTCTCACTGAAATAAGTCACACAGAAAAAGAAACATCATAAGATATCACTAAAACACGGAATGTAAACTTGGCTACACAGGAACTGAATTCCAAAACAGAACAGGGTCTCAAATTTAGAAAACCAACTTATGCTTGCTTAAGGGGAAAGGTGAGTTGGGGTGCTGCATAAAACCAGA